>NC_135537.1:135447512-135500012 GCF_045843805.1 Urocitellus parryii
TTGATTTTTATATCGTGCTACATTGCTGAATTCATTTATCAATTCTAAATGTTTTCTGGTAGAGATTTGGATCCTCTATGTATAGAATCATGCCATCAGCAAATAGTGATAGTATGAGTTCCTCTTTTCCTATTCATATTTTTTAATTTCTTTCATCTATAGCTCTGTAGATAGTTCAAACTGTACTACAGTTTAAAGAGACAGTTTAAACTACAGTACAGTTTAAACTCTGGCTAGAGTTTCAAGGAGTACCTTGACTAGAAGTGGTGAGAGAGGGCATCCTTGTCCTGTTCCAGTTCTGAGAGGAAACACTTTCAATCAGAAAAGAGCTTTGATGTGGAAGATGTCCTAGGTCCTCCACTCTCTGCCCCCACAGCACATGTGGGATGTCTCTTGGGAAGGTGGGGGTCCTCTCCCAAGGCTGCCCCACCTGGCAAATGGCCTAGTCCCCCTACAGAGGTCGTATCAGGGAATGGGATGAGCAGCCACCCAGCAGGCTCATAGCCAGCTCCAGAGGAGGCAGGTGTGGGCAGCCTAAGGTCCTCAGCAGCTGCCTGGGTATTGCCGCCTCCTGCCTGCTGCTTCCTGAACAGGCTGCTCCACCAGGACCAAGACCAAGGGCCTAGAGCAGCCACCGCAGAGGCCATCCCAGCCTCTGGTCACCCTCCCACTCTGGCGCTCACTGCCCTATGCCCTCGCTGCCACCGCCAGCCTGGAGCTCTTCGCTACAGCCACCAGACTCCCCACATGGTCACCAGATGCCCCCTTCACCACCCTGCAGTGGGATTCCTGTTCCTGCAGCAGGATGAAGATGCTCACCACTGGACGCCTCTGTGGCCTCTGCCCCACTTCCAGAGTCTTCTGGTGCCACCACCACCGCACAGCAACCAAACACCCAAACCCTAGCTGGACTCTGATGCTGCCCACTGAGGCCCCAACATAAATGCCCTTCACCCCACAATGGACGCCTGACCCCTATGCCCCACACTGGATCCCAATGGAGGTGCATGTTGCTGCTACCACCACCAACTCTAGAGCTCCTACTGTCACCAGACTCCATCATGGATGCAAGACAGCAATACTCAGCACTGGATGCCAAATTCACCCGCTTAAGCCGGACTCCTGTCAGCAGTGCAGGATGAAACCAATCATGGCAACATCCCTCTGTTGTCACCACTGCTGCTTCTGGACTCTTCCACTGTGAGTATGCAGCAACAGATCTCCCAAACCACAGCTGGATGCCAACACCTCTGCAGATGCCACCGCCACCCTGCACGCCAATGCTCAAGTCTGGACCTCCTAGGCCTGATGCCCTACACCTGAAGCAATTACATGTTGCTTCTGCTGCCACCAGATGCTGCCACTGCACAGTGCCCCTTCAGCAACTCCACCCCACCACTGCTGCTGTGCTGCCCAAGACCACAGAATTTGGGAAGTTGGACATCCTCCATCACAGTCACCTCACCAGCATCCACCGCTTGCCACCTGCCTTTCCTCTTCGAGGAGGAGCCACCACTCCTTCTGGGTTCTTGAGGAGTTGTTGTGCTAACTCAGGGAACTCATCCAAGGAAAACAAGTGAGTACTTCAAATAAAGGCTTCAGTCTTCACAGCAGGCAGTGGGTGGGACTAGGTGGGTCCAGCCTGCTGGTTAGGGGGCCAGGTAGAACCTGGGGGCTGCTGGCCTGGTCTGGATCTTGACCCTGTGTGGCAAGCTGAAGAGGGATCTCTGGCTGCTCTGGGAGCCCAGCCTGGAAGCAGCTTCCTACCCCATCTCCTTCCCCCACCCTCACACTCCTCTCTGAAGGGGACTCTGGATTCCAGAGACAGAGCTATCTGGACTTTGGGCCTCTGGGTAGTGGTGTGAGGCCCTGGTACATGGCAGCAGTCTGGTGACAGCCAGAATGGTCAGACTCCAGCCACCTGGATTTGGGGAAAAACAGCGTCTTGGGAAGATACCCTCCTAGTTCTACCAAACTTAGCCTGACATTGGCTTCTTCCAAGAGATTATCAAGAAAGGAAAAATATGTTACCAAGTTTTGTCTTGTGCAAAGGGTAGTGTGGGGAGAGGAAAAGACATCATATTTGGTACAGCTTGATTCAAATCTCTCTTAACTGGGTGACCTTGATCAGGGAACAGAACAAGTACAACCTTGGTTTTGCATCTGGTAAAAGAAAACAGGGAGGATGATAAGCAAGCCATGGGTTAAATTAAGTTGTTCTGCAGTACCTCCACTTGGGACCTAGGTAGGCATTCAGCATTATTTCCATGCAGAAATATATTCTCAGACTAAAGGTGACACATTTAGAAATGCACCTTTGGAAGACAACTGACCTCTGAAGTAGGGAGTTGAAACTTACTTCATGTTTTTTACAATAATATATGGAAGATCATAAGCCAAAGCATGAAATGTTGGGTCAGGCTCATGAAAATATAACCTATTTTCAAATTTCTTTAAAGTTACATTGAGATAAATCTGTGTAGTTCAAGCCTCCTGGGATATCGCCCTCCTCTACCACACACACAAGGAGCACTGTCCACAGTTTTGTACTCCTCTGTACAGTGTCACCAATTATATCATTATATGTATATACACATACATAGATACAGATTATGTTATATTTTGTTCCTTTTGGCTTGCTTTGGGACCTTCTGAAAATAGAATCTCATATACATTCTTTTGCTCCCCTTCAGCTGAGCATCAAGAAAAAGGAAACACCAGAGAATCTTGAGGATTAGAAGGACACCAGCCCTGCTCTGGTCACCCTGGAAGCTGACTGGCCTGCACACACCGAAGCTTGAGGAAACAGCAGCCCTGCTTCAGCCACTTGGGGGCTGGCTGATCAACACAAGGTGGAAGATTAACTAACTAAGAGGACAAATGGACTGTTTCATCCACTAAGAGGGCTCTCATACTGTGACAAATTGCCACTCCTTACTTCTATCACATACATAGTCCTTTCCTTGGTCTTTACTACAGGACTGATAACAATCAATCAATCATAGAGCTAACCCATGATGAGGGGGGGCAAGGGAAGATTGGAGGGACTTTGGATTGGGCAGAGGGGAGTGAGGGGAGGGAAGGGGGTATGGGAGTGGGAATGATGGTATAATGAGGTGAATTTTTTTACCCTATGTACATTTATGACTGCAGGAATAGTGTGACTCTGTGTTTAATAGTCAAAATGCATTCTGCTGTCATATATAACAAATTGCAAAAAAAGAAAAATTCCTAAAGGGCTAAGGCTTAAAAGGAAGTCTGGGCACTTTTCTGGCCCTGAAAATATGTACACTTTTCTTGTATATAATTAAAATTTATTAATTAAATTGCTTTTAAAAAAACTAGACCATGTACTAGTTTAAACCTGAAAGGGAATTGAGTCTTGGGAACTAAGCTCACTATTTGGAGGATGGTTTTCTATTCCATTTCTGTTCTATTTCTATTTGGTGTCTTCAAAGTTTAATTGATATACTATGAATTATGCTATTAACTTGTTTATTGCTTCCATGTTTGTGTCCCCTTTACATGGAAACTATTGGGTCAACTATAGAAGCAGCTGTTAAAATGGGGAAGAGGGAGGAAGGGAGAGGGAGGGAGGGAGGAGGAGAGACATGGAGAGAGAAATTAAGATTATGACATTATATAAAACTTAAAGCCAAGAAGCTAATGACATTTTTTTGATTTAAAGGATGAAATAATGAGCATCAAATTGTAATGATTTAATCCCAAAGACTCCAAATGATGTAGTTCCCCAAAGATCCCACACCTTAATTGTAATATGTAAGCCTCTCTCCTAGTCAACAAGACACTTTTTTTTTTTTAAGTCAGCAGGATTTCTAGAGATCTCACTGTGGTTTGAGCTCCTCTTTTTTGCTGTAAAGGTCAGGTTTCTCTTTCTTGTAGAAGTTAGGTCTGCAGGGCTGGGGTTGTGGCTCTGTGATAGAACACTTGCCTAGCAGGTGTGAGGCACTGAGTTTGATTCTCTGCACCCACATAAAAATAATATAAAATAAAATAAAGTAAAATAAAGGTATTGTGCCCATCTACAACTTAAAAAAATTTATGTCTGCAATCAAGCGTATTGATGTGTAAAAGTTATTGTTTCTCTTTTTTAAGTAAATTTAACTTGTGAAAACTCTGTCCATTCTAAGAGCATGGAAGAAAAAGTAACTGTTATGTTAGCCATTGTGTTGTGTAACCACCCACTGAGTAGAAATCTCAAGAGAATTTCCATACCTGGGGCCCAGAGATATTTTTTGGCATTAGCTCTTCTGGATTGCACCAGTTAAAATAAATCTTCCTGCAAATTCCTCGGGTGCTCATCTTCATCTCTCCTACATTAATACCTGCTTGAAATGCTAGAATGTCCCCATTCTTCAAGGGCACACAGAGACAGTCTCTCTGACTCTGCCACAGTATGGATTCTATGCAAAGTCATTAATCACAAAAATCTAAGGGGAGATTACACTATAGTGACTTTCTGGAAGTAAATTCAGTGTTTCAAAATTAAACTTGTATACATATATAGAATTGCTATGATGTAACCCAGAGATATATAGAAATAATGTATCTAAATAAGCATGCTTTATGAGAAATCTGAATACCACGTTTGTATTTTGTGTTGTTTCTAATATTATGCTGTAACAATATTTAATGATGTGATTACATTTTTTAAATCTGAAAAAGACATAAGAATTTTATATTGTAATGTTGTTAGTAAATCCCTTTACTAATTTTTGGCAATTAGAATTTGTGCTTTCCTGTTTTCAAAGCTAACATGTTGAATTAAAGGTTGGTGGCAGACATCACCTCCATCAGAACCTCAGTCTGGTGAAGACACAGTGTGGTTCCTGACCACGGAAGTCCCCGTTTGTGCCTGGACACTTTGCCACCCAGTAGATAGGAGCCATGACCCAGGGGGGTGGGACCTGTATTCCAGCCCCCTTACTGGTTTATGTTGGTGCACCATGACTGCTGTGCTCTTCTTTAATTTCTCATCTGTGAGGACAACATTTGTGCAATCTTATCATGGGGCTGTTGAAGATCAGTGATGAAATTTATAAGTTTAATGAAGTCTGGCTGGTCTATAGTGTGAGGAGGGGCCCCCTGCCAAAGCTGCCTATGTGACTGCCCTCTACCTGCTTTCCTGGGTGGTCCCTGTGGAAGGCAGGGGGACTCCTGTTCTTCGACCATGGAGCGTGCCAGTCTCAAGGCAAAGGTATCCTCCTCTGACCTGTACTTGCCAAACCAAAGAAGGTCATTGTCAATTCTCTCGGGGGTTGGGAGATGTTAGGGAGCAGTGAGTAGCGAGAAGAGAAATGCAAACCAATAACAGGGCAAGGTCATGGGTTTTCTTTAAGTTACTTTTAAGGGTTTCTTTAAATTAACTTTAAGGCAAGTGGGTAATCAGATAATGCATAAAACAACAAGTATACAAATAAAGAGAACAAAGGAGCCAACTAATAAATACATAGAGAAGGTTTAATGAGGCTATTCCTAACTCTTTACAGGGTGAGTTGGGGTCATTTATGGACATAGGTATCTCAATATATTTTAGAAGAGAAATTTTCTTAGAGTGCCAGTGTACACGGGTAAATTGTCTCTGGTCATTGACCACAATTCTCCCATTAACATAGAATTGACTTGTAAATAACCTCCACCCAATAGGATGGACACCATGACAGTTCTGGAAAGGACCAACCAGGGCCCAAAACTCTACCACCTGACATGAAACACCTGATTGGCAAAGAGTGCTGAAGGTGGAGCCCAGTTCTCCAGGCAGCCTTAAAACACCAATCCATTTGGAGACAGCACTGTTCCATTTGTCGTTCTCTGCTGGGAGATGACCCACTCTCTTGGGAGTGTTCTTTGTTTGAGCCTCATTTTACTTTTACTTATAATGAAGTTCTCTCGGATGGCTTTCAGTGTCTGCCTTTAATTTTTCTTTCTTTGGAACACAAGCACTGAGATTAGAGCTTCAACTTCCCACTCTCCTGGAGTCCCTTGTCAACCCTAATGACCTGCATCTTGATGTACCATTTTAGTAAGATGAGCTCCTTATTTGAAGATAAAGTTTTATGGCAATAAACAAGGCATCATATAAATCCATGAATAGTGACAGTAGCAGAAGCTTTATGAATAGGAAAAAACATTTATGTTTGGAATGCGTATTCACTCCTGTGAACCACCATGTTTCTACTGGTGTCTATGAGCAACTCTGCCATCTCCAGGACTCTGTGTCAGCCTGTTATGAGCAGGAGGAATGCGCATAAGTGGGGTAGCTAGGTCAATCCAGGTAGGAAGCAGCCCATGTTCCATAGCTCAGGCATACACTCCCTTTAACAAATGTGGGGTGATTACAAGATTCTAGAATGTGGATCCCCAGCTACAGACCATAAGTTACCAATGGTAACTTAAAATATCCCCACACAGAAAGCATGAGTGGTTTTGCCAGCAAGTTTTATCAAATGTCAAAGGAGCAAATAATTTCATTCTTACACAAAATACTCCAGGGTACTGAAAAATAACATCCCTCATGTACATAATTCTCCTAAGGGGGAAATACATACATACATACATTAATCCTAGAATACATAAAAATCAAAGTGCTCCTCCACCTCAATAGATTAAAGGAAGAACATGATAAGGTTTTCTCAATAGACGGAGAAAAGCACTTCATGCTAAGTGACATGCAGGGCATTAGAACTAAAGAGCAACTTCCTGTTTCAGTTCAAGAGCAGTTTCCAGAACTCCAACCACTCTCATGTAAGGCTGGGGATATTTTATGGGAGGCAGGTTGGGCAGGTCAAAGGGTTCATTCTTGCAAATCCACACTTAATGGGTATCCCTTTGACCTCTCTGTTCAACATCTGTTCTCATAACTTGGAGGGAATCTGGAAACGTAATGAAATGTAGAGAAAAAGAAATGCTCCTGAAGGCTCCAGTGGGCCTCAGAGGAGAGTGAAAAGGAGAGTTGGAGCTGGTCCTGGGAAGGCCTCATCATCCACGGTATGAGCTGCTACAGCCCCCTGGTCCCCCTGTCGACCTGCAGCCTGGCCTTTGGACAGGGCCAGATGGGCAGCATGGGCAGATCAGGAGAGCAGTGAGGCCAGGACAGTCTTCTCAAAGAACATGAACTTAGTCAAAGGGTCTCCATGGACAGGAGTGAGGTGGAACAGAGAAGAACCAAAGCAGTTTCTTCATCCCCAAACACAAATCCCAGCCCCCTTCCCTTGTGCCCTTTCCGGCTTCTCATGACCAGATTGTAATTGAATCCTGTCTCTCCATTGAAGCCACTGGAATCAACTCTCTTCATTGGGTGAGAGTGGGAGGGGTGCTGCAAGCTGTGCTCCTGGAACCCCATCAACACCACTTCCTGCCAGGCAGCAGTGTCCACATTGTCACCCAAGGAAAGACTGGTGTCCCTGCAGACCCCACATTTCCTAGTCTCTGGTTCAATCTTCAGTTTCTCCAGTCCCAGCCCTTCCAAGTTCTGGGCCAGATGTGTCTCTCCCAGCTAGTTCTGCAGTGCTCACTGTGGAGCCAACCCATGTCCCCATCCTGGCCACACACCTGCCTCCTATGTGCTCAATGCCTGTCTTCTCATCTGCAAATTGGAGGGAACAGCAACCCCTATGAGGCCAGGGAGCCTTGAGAAGCATGGAGTAACACGTGGAGTGTGGCTGGCTTAAGCCACATGTGTGCTGTCCTTGCTGTGGTTATTTCCCAGATGCCAAGAGCTGCCCACGTGGGCTCTCCCCATCTTCACTTCTCCCACCTCCTGCTCTGGCTCTTCCCTCCTCACCACCTCTCCCTCTCTCTTCCCACTGTCCATGCTGGACTTGGCCCTACAGAGTCCCTCCTCTCTCCCCACCCCATCTTGCCCCTTCCTGTGCCCTCTTGTCCTCCACTGTCCCTCCAAAGCTCTGTCCTGGGATCATCCCCTCCTGGATGTTGCCCAGTCACCTTCTATCAAACAGTTGTGAGTTTCTCCTGTTCCAAGCCTGCTCCTTCTCATCCTCCCAGTCACTTAACTATGAACCCAGCATCTGCAGCAGCCTTCTGGTGCCCCAGCCCCACAAGCTGCCACTGGTGGGCTGGTCCAACACGACCCCAATGCCTCCCACCTGTCCAGCCCTCCATCCCAGCTGCCTGGACAAGGCCCTGCCATTTCCCCTCTGTCCTGCCCTCCGTCCTCCCGTCCTGGCTGCAGCCCACCTCTGACCTGGTCACAGCCCTGCTCTCCTAGAGGGACTTTTTACCCTGTGTGCTTGGCTGTTGTTGTTGTGTTTCTCACCACTGAAAATAAAGAATAAACACGAACAGAAAAACACACAAAAGCTCTTACATGAACTTTTACACGTGGATGCACGCCTGCAACCACTCTTCTGAAATCCCTGTGCTGCCCCTGCCCCATAACCACTGTTCTGATTTCTGTTGCCAGCTCACAGTCTTTTCTATTTTGGAAACATCCTCAAGTAGAATGCGGAGGTGAGGCTGCTCCATGCTGTGCCTGTGCACCATGGTCCTGTCCCCTCTGCTATGTGCTGCTGAGTGATGTGCTGTTGACGAGTGTGTCACACTGGGTCCATCTTTCTTTTGTTGATGGACAGACTGGGAATGAATAGTCATAAGTGCCTGGGGATGCTGACTTTCATGCCTTCTGACTGTGTGGCTGGGAAAGAAAGTGATGGGGCACAGGGAGGCTGATGTGGAGTGCAAGAGTCAGCTTTCCATTGCTGTAATACAATGCTTGAGGAAGGGTTTATTTTGTCTGACAGTTTTAAAGGTTTCCAATCAGGGCTACTTTGGGGCCTGTGGTGAGCCAACATATCATGGAGGAGACCATGGCAGAGCCAACTTCACAATTCACGTCTGGGATGCAAGAGAGAAAAAGGAAGAAACAGGGTGACTTGAATAAAACCTTCCACTAGGCCCGACCTCCTAAGTTCCACCACCTGGCAGAAGCACCATCTGGGGACTGGCCTTTAACACGTGGGCCTGTGGGGCACTCTGTCCTCCAGGCAGTCTTGCTGGGATACACTCCTCTTGCTGCATGAGTCACACCTACACTAAACAATTATTCTTGTTTCTGTGAAACCCAGATCCCACCAGTGCCCTTTCTGCTGAGGAAGGCCCAGGCCTATGGGGTTGCCGATCTTCACCCTGTGGGGAAAGCATGAGGGCTGCCCCTTCAGGGCGGAGTTGAATGTAAAGGGCAGGACAGAGCCACCTGACATTTCCTGTTTCACTTGCCATCCCCATGGCTACCCCAGTGTCTGTCTCAGCCAGAGCCTTCCCTGCCTCCTGGATGGCATAGCCTCCCTCAGACTCTTCACCCATCTGATCTAGGCCATAGGTGACTCCAGGCCTTGGAAACAGCAGGAAAGGCAAAGAACTCTCAGAGCAGATGGGGGGCAGAAGGGTGGTCCTCCTCTCTGGAATCTCCCTCCAACCCTGACTGTGCCCCAGTGACCTGCCCCAAAGCCCAGGAGCAGCTTGGGGTGGCCTGGGAAGGTGGGGCTCTGCCCTCAGGACGAGTTGCTGTGGGAGTGTGGCAGAGGAGGAGAAGGGAAGAAATGTGGGGAGTCCAGGAGGGGACTGAAGAGATCCTGGAAGCTCAGACACTGCAGGTCCAGGCTGCTCGTGGCCACTGGATGTGCAGGGAACATGGACAGCACCTCAGTGAGGGGCCCAAGGTCAGTAGCCTGGGGACACTTGGGGGTCCCACAGGGTCATAGGCACAGGAGAAGAACTTTTGTTTTCCTGGGGCCCAAGAATCTGCAGTCCCTGCTGATTGACTGGGGTATTGGCCAACATCAGAACTAGGAGAAGACAATGTAAAAAGGAAAAATGAATTTAATCACAATTTGGCCAAAACAGTGGAAGAAGCTGACCTGCATCTGCCTGTCCCACAAACACTGCCATCTACAGGAAGGAAGCCTGGGGGCACAGATGGGTGGGCCCTGGGGACCCTGCTAAGGAGCATGGTCAATCCCCTCCAGCCCTACTTTTCTTCCTGAGCCCGGGCTTTGCCTGGCAAATGCTTCCATCCTGGTCAAGGAAGGCTAGCCTGCAGGGAGCTGGGACATAGCAGGAAATGGCAAGGACTGAGAAAAATGTAACTAGGAGCTTTTCTTTGAAATTTTCTGATTTTAATTGGGCGGTGTCACTGTCCTACGCCTTGTCCATCCCACAGTCCTGAGGGATTTCGGGGTCCATGTCATCTGGCCCTTTATTGAGGGGGTGATGCTGAGATCCCCTCAAGGGCACCCAAACCTTGTGAGTGAAAAAGCCAACCTGCAAAGACGTCCACTGGCTCCACCTAGTGGGGGACATGGGAACCCTGCTCCAAAGCCTTGTCAACACCTGGTTTGGGCCATCTTCATTCTGACAATTCCTGCATCTCTGAATAATTTTTTCTGAAGACATTACTGATTGTCCATCAAGTGGTCTGAGACCATGTCACCAGGATGGACTTGTCCCATCATTTAGACTGATCTAAATGATCTTTTTTTTTTTTTAAAGAGTCTCGAGAGAGAGAGAATTTTAATATTTATTTTTTAGTTCTGGGCGGACACAACATCTTTGTTTGTATGTGGTGCTGAGGATCGAAACCGGGCCGCATGCATGCCAGGCGAGCGCGCTACCGCTTGAGCCACATCCCCAGTCCAGATCTAAATGATCTTGTCAAAGGGAAAGGGATAGACTGTTAAGAGTCAGTGTCAAAAGACCAAATTTTTGCCAAATTTGAGCAACAAAACAGGCTTAGAAAGAGCGGTTCCCAGGATAAGCATTTACCTGAGTCCTGAAGCACCTGCCTGGAGTCTGCCAGGTGCAGCACCTGGAGGGCTTGCAGTGTGGAGCGAGCCTGGTCAGCATGTGCCCTCCTGCCCAGCCCCAGGCTCCAGGCTCCCTGGCTGCAGTCACTGTCCTTTGCAAGTTCCCAGGACCCTACTTTTCTCCAGGGCTCTGTGGGTGTCCACCACGAAGGTCACTGAGGAAGTCTGTGAAGACATGGGGCTCATAGCAGGTGCTCAGACCCAATCCACCTCCCATCTCATTCCCCATCCTCCCAACCCTGGGTGCATGGAGAACTTTGCCATCTGAGCCCTCACTCTCTCCTCATTCACCCTTTGGCTACCTACACTTGATTGTGATGCCAAAACCCAGACACTTTCTCTAATGGTAGAGCTCAGAGCACTCCTGCACCTCCTGTGCCTCATCCTCCCCCTTAAAAGTGTGGATCCAGCGGCTCTAGCTGGGAGTCCATCTGTGATCAGGAACAGACTCCCGGAGGCCCCAGATGTGGGGTCAATGAGGCATCAGCACAGTGACCCATGACCATGGCTACAAACTCACACTCAGGGTCTTTGGGAAAACATTTTATCTGCAATTAAATTCTATCTTTATTGTGTTACAAAACAGCACACGTCATTGGGGAAGGTGGAGAAGGTGAGAGCAGGAGGAAGCGGTGGGCTGCATGGAGACGCACAGGAGACCTCAGCCCCGGAACCAGGTGGGCATCTCTGCGGTCTGTGAGCAGGGAGATGGAGGCCAGCAGAGCAGCCAAACCTTGAGCACTCCGCTGCTGAAGCTGATCAGGAGGCACTTGGTAGACGCCTCCACTCCACCTCTGACCAGGGCTGCATTGGCCTTCGCCTCCTTTCCACATGGCAGGGCTGAGCAAGGCCATTGTCTTAGAGGGCAGGCTGCCTTTCCATGTGAAGATGGCTTGTGTTACCTGTCACTACAGCCACTTTTTCCCTGGAAGGGCAGAAATAAGAACCTCTCAGGTCAGTGTCATCCCTCAAGCCATGTGGATCAGATCTTTTCTCTAGTTATAGTCCCCCCATCAGTCTGCCCCTTTCATCTATGGACTAGACCCATCATCTCAGGCCTGGTCAGGAGCACAATCTGCTTCCACACACTGATGTGCCAAGAGCCAGCATTAGGATCCAGGATGATCCCAGACCTGCCTGTGGAGGAAGCGAGTACCCAGCACCCCACGCCTGTCTCTGCCTCAGCACGCCTGGTCCTGCTGCCTGTCCGATGTCAGCTGAGCTTGGCTCAGGTGTGTCTAGGATGGGGTTGCCCTGGTCTTTATCTTGGCATTTGTTTTGTCGTGACCTGGCTCAGTTCAGCCTGGACTTGGTCTGGGCTTTTAGTCTTGTATGGACCCTTGGCCTTGTGACTTATCCTACTCTGTTTACACAGGCTTCTGTGTGCTCCTAGATTTAACTTCAGTCTAGGTATGTCCAAGTCTCTGAATGAGCCCACCAACCCATGGGGCTCCCTTGGGGACAGCTGCTTGGTAAAGCGCCTGTCATCTCACTGGAACAGTCAGGCAGAACAGCCTCATAGGCCACAGGACAGGACTCGGCCTCTCCTTAACCGGCCCCTGTCTGCATCCTTCCCTGGAGGGTGCTGCTAGTACCACACAGAGCATGGGCCCGGGGGCAGATAGGCCTGGATTCTGGTACCTGCTCTGCCCCTCATTGCTTGGGTTCCACTGACAAAGTCACATCAATCCCCTGAGCACATTTGCCGTTGGGAAACTGAGGGGATCCCTGCTCCCTTACAGACTTGAGGCAGGTGGTCCATGACATCAGGTGTGTCGAGCATCCTGCTGGACTCAGGGCAGGAAAAAAGCTCTCAACTTAGGAAAGCTCTTTACTCCCCAGTTTTACCCCAGGATGGAGCCAGAAGCTCTTCCTACCCTTGTGCCTTTTCAAGTCAGACCAGACCTATGAAGGCCCTTCCCAGTGCCCCTCAGTTCCTGCTCCCATACAGCTGACTTGCTCTGTGCTCACATCCCCTCCCTCTTGCCCTCCAATCCTACTGCCTCTCTCCCCCTGCTAAAGGAGGCTCAGTCCCACGCCTTGAGCTGGGTGCTGGGGCAGAGGCCAGTCCTGCAGCTCAAGAGAGGGCCCTGCTTGTTCTGGAGGGTGATGGTGCCAGCTCTGTGGCTGTGCCCTTCTTGAGGGTGGCCTGCAGGCCTGGCCAGGGCACTGCTGAGGGATGGAGCCTTGCACAAGAATGCTCCAGGGCTACTGGAAGAGAGCTGCAGAGAGTGGCAGGCAGCAGTGCAGGGATCTAGAGGCAAGGGCAAGTGGCCAGGGCAGAGGCCTGTGTAGGAAAGGCTGCTATATAACATCTAGTAGACAAGTAGACCTTCCCAGCAAAGACCCAGCTAATGAATATATGCGTCGTATTCCACAGACACATACCTATGGACCAAGGTCAAAACTTCAGAACCAGAACTGTGCAGAGAGGGGGTGCCTTGTCCTGAGTCCATCTGACAGCTGGGTCTGTTCCTGCTCCCTGTGGCCTCCTGTGCAGCTGCACCATGTTCTGCCCACTCTGTCCAGCTTCTAAGTTCCTTCACCTTCACTCTTCATCACACGGAGTTTCCTCCCTTGGTCTGAAAAAGAATTTTCTTATCACATTGCACTGCCCATTTCATGGGCTCATCCTGCCTTACTGGATAAACACTTCCTCCTGCCCCTTTCAAGTGCTTTACAATTTATAGAAGTGGACAAGTGAGCCAGAGTTCCTTCTGATTGTTCCATCAGCATTATTGAGCCCAAGGCATGTGAGCTTGAAGCTGGGTTGTGTGCTGGTCCAGTTATGAACTTACTTTCCATATACTTCCTACTCTCTTCTTGGCCTGTAGTTTATTTGGAAATATCCATTTCAACTCATCCTCAGTGACACTGGATATTTTCATTTTAAGAAATGTCTTTGCTGATCAGAAGGGTGGATTTGCTTTTATTTATGTTTCTGAGTGCCAGATCCTAAAGCCCTACTAAGGTGGATGCGTTTGCCCAATCTCTCAGTTTTCAGCGGTTTCTTTTTCTCCTGAAAGTCCCTGTTGGTTTCTCTGAATAAAGGTATATATGGTTTTTTTAAACTCTAACTTCAGGTTCAGAGGAGCCCTGCAGAGCTCAAGCCAAGCTGTGATCTTTGGTTTGGGTTCTTCTAGAGGGAAGCAGTGGTGGAGGCTCCAGGAGAAGAGTCATTTGGAGGGACCAGAGGGCCAGGAGAAGCCTGGGGAGGGAGAGCAGCCCTGGAAGCTGGATGGAAGCAGGGGAGACAGCAAAAGGGTATTAGCCTTCACAGTTGGGCTCTAGGACAGAGCTGGCCCTGTGGCCCCAAACCCTGCCAGCTCTGTGCATCCTCCCTCAATGCCATGTGCATGGAAACATGTGTGTAGAAGCCATGCTCGGCCATGGCAGGGCTCATGCTTGGACATTTCAGCCCACCCTATGCTTCTAGGACCAGACTCTGGGCCACCTGTTCCCTCCTGATCTCACGGCTTACGACCTGGGAATCTCTCCACCGAGTCTTGCTATCACCCATGCTCAGGATTCACCTGAGTCATGTTCAGTTGCAAACATGGCGCTTCTCTACTCCAGGTCCCTTCCTGGCCATGCACAGTACAGGTCGCATGAGGCATCTACAAAAGGAAAATCGGCAATCACCACCTGTTGCAGGCTGGTTTGCCGTTTTGTTCATTGTCTCAATTTAATGATGAGATGGAGAAAAGGTTAATAATGCAGGAATGTTTATGTCTGTAGCTATTCCATTGTGAATAGCTACAAAAGACATGAACAAGAGATATGAACAATAGTTACATTGAGTACTTCCAGTACTCAACACTAGCACCCATTCAACCAAGAGCATCCCTTTGCCCTACACAAAGTATGCAATGCACATGAATGTTCTGCTTGCTTTGTTTTTGTCTTATGTATAAATGAAATTATCAACCAACATTCTTGTCAGAACTACACTCAACTATCAGCCAGTGAACACCACAAGCAAATTCTCTCTTGAATCAGACAGCAGTGAAGCATTTGCTATGAGATTGATCTCATCTATGGTGGTTCTGTGGCAACCATCAGCTGGCTACAGATACAAAAGTCCAGCCAGAACTGAAGCATTTAGTGAAAAGCCCTTCATCTATGGAATTCACAATCAAAAGAGGTTTATTTTAAGATGATTTGTGAAGTGTGTGTCACATCCTCTGTACCAGTGAAATTAATAATGAGTACACAAGGGCTCCTCAGAAAGCCTGCTGATCGACATCCAATGGCATCACAGGTAGGGTGCAGGGAGGGGCCCACTGGGGGCCTCTGAAGTCCCAGGAGGGCTACGGGGCATGGTGTACCACTGGGTGAGGCCCAGGACAAAGCAGGGCCCAGACCCACCCAACTCAGACATTTTCCCCACTCATCTGCTAGGCCTGGAGCTCTTGTTCCTCCCCTCAGTGCTGCTCCTCCCACTGGATACAGAGCAGAACACGGCGAGTATGTCCCTAAAATGCTGGAACTCAAGATGGGGAAGAAGAACCCACTCTAAATCCCCAGGAAGGAACAGGTAGGACAGACAAAAGTCCCCAGGAATCATCGCAAGCTGGGGACATGAAGGTCAGCTACACATTTAGAGCAGCCATGCTCCGTAAGATAGCCAGCCAAGAAATTCAAACTCCCAGTATCTCAAGAGCCCCAAACAAAACACATAACAAGCTCTACAAAAAACAAGCAAAAAGAAAATAGTCAAAAAGGTTCAGAAGACTAGTAGGCATATTATGAAGATAAGAGTGGCTGTTATGGTGTCCAGGAGACAGACTAGGAAGACCATGAAGCTAACAGTGGCTGTCATCAGAGGGAATGAGAGCCCAGTAAAGAAGACAACCTGGGATGAGGACAAAGACATCACTTCCAGGCTTTCCTTAAGGACCTTGGGGAAAGGGAACAGGGTTGCCAACCTGGTGAAAGGGTGGGGGGTCACCACAAACACACCCGCAGCTACCCGGACCTATCAAGCAGCCTGAGCGCTGGGGGGCTGAGGGTGCTCCCCCCCAGGCACCCTGGAGAATGAGCGCCTGCGGGAGAGGGGCGCTCCCCCACAGGGCTCAGAATCCCGGGGCACCTTTGGCGGAGGATCCCTCAGCCCCAAGTCTCCCTTACCTGGGCCAGGGTGGGACAGTGGTGCCCTCTCAGGGGGCTCAGCAGGGTCCTCCATGACGGTGGGGAGATGTCCTCTGCCAAATCTCCCCCCCACACACACACACACCATCCTGCCCAGGTGGGCGTTGCTCTGGATCCCAGGGTCCCACAGGGTTCTTCCCTGAGGCCTAGAGAGCGCCCGGTGGCGCATCCCAGGAGATCCCCACAGGCCTTGGAGATTGGCCCCCGCATCCACTGGTCCCGGGCACCTTGCGCTCATGCACAGGAGCGCAGCCCCTTGCGCCAAAAGGCCAGAAAATGGTGTGTCAGGCTGGATGGATCCGGGTCTTGGGTGCCCTTGCAGTTGACATCCCCTGACAGTGGTCTTGGGGTCGCAGGTTTTCTGCACAAGCCTGCCTGCAGGGCCGCACCAAAGGCCAAGCCAGGTGTTTGCCAGGAGGAGCTCTCCACTTGGCTCTGAGTTTCCCAGGTGGCCTCGTCCACAGGGACCCTTCAGCCCTCAGGACAAAGAGGGTGTCCCAGGCCTGGAGGGAAAGGCCCCACCCACACAGTTCAGCCCCCCAGGCACCAAGTGGCATTAGGGCTCAGAGGAGACTGGGCCCTGGCGGGCGAGGGGCGCTCTCCCACATCCTGCAAGGGAGGTCCAGCACTTTAATAGGGAGAGGAGTTCACTCCCATGAACTAGGGAAGCCTGAGCCTAGCACTGCTGGGCAAGGGTCCTTACCTTTGAGATACCTGCAGAATGAGAGCAGTTGGGTGAAGCTTGCTTACTCACAGGGCTCAGAGTTACTTGTATCTTTCGTAGAGTATACCTGAGCTCCAAGTCTCTCTTACCTGGGCTAGGCTCGGACAAGAGGAAGCAGCACTTGTGATATTGAAGCATCCCGCATTTGTTTCAAGGATACTGAGCACTGCTTGGCAAGAGGGTTTATCACTAATGTCCCTTCGGGACTGAGTATTCCTGTGCCTGGGTCAGTCATCTACAGGTCCCTGTATAGTTTCAGTTCAGCTGGACAAAGGTCCTGTGTCACCGTGTTGTTTAAATCTTATTGCTCACTGTTTTCAGATGTCTCCTGTTCTGATGTGACATTAGCGCTGATTTGTAGGTTTCATGGGTTCTTCTCTGTTCATGGAAACAGGATCCTGTGTCCTGTGCCTCACTGTGTCCTCTCCCATGGTGGCCTGAGAAGTGTCTCCAGGTAGTCTGTTGGAGCTCTGCCCACCCTCTCTCCTCTGTATCCAGGATGTTATTGATGTCATAATGGGTGGCGGAGGGGCAGGCACAGCTCATTGGAGAGGTGTCAGTGCCCTCAAGACTGACTGTCCTCTGGTCTAATGTTTCATTGGACCTAATGACCTCTGCCCCCACTGGTTCAAGTCAGAGACCTGAAGAGCCCTGGCCAAATTCAGTTTCTGATTTTTGTTCCTTGAATTGAATGATTCCATTGGGGGTGCTGTCCTGGGCATCAGGGGTTTGGGGACACAGTGTAACTGTGGAGTGTGAGAGCCCCAGTTTCCCATCTAGTTCCTGCTGGTGCCAGGGGCATCTCTGCCTGCTGCTTTCTAAATAGGGACCCCACGCCTGGGCTCTAAACCTTGTTTCCTCTGTGCTCAGCCCCGGGACGCCTGGGTGTCCCCTTTCTCTTCTCCCGTTCTCCAGCCCTCCCCAGGCACATGCAGACTGCCATGCTGCACTGGGTCTTCTGACCCCGACAGGAGTCCCACAGGCTCCTGTGTGGTGCTCATTGAAGGGTGGGAAGAAAGTCCCACCACAGGCCCGGGATCTCTCATAGTCCTCAAGCTCCTCAGCCAGGGGCACTTGTGACCAGGCATTGCCTGTCTCTCCCCCACAGGCCAGCCCCATTGTCCCCAGGGCTACAGAGCTGGGGCATGTCCTTATTACCAACTTTCACCCCCGCCACAGACTTCCCCAGGGGGCTGTGGTTTTAAAGGAGCCCTGAGGTGTCTGGGCCCCATTGGGATGGACAGGGACCATGGTTTGGCTGCAGGGACCACAGCTCAACCACCAGACCAGCCTCTGCCAGAAACCGCAGCACTGAATCAGAACCCACCTGAGCAGACTTCCTGGAAGTCCCAGAGCAACTTCACTAGGATGTCCACGGCTGCCTCGCTCTTGTCTTTTTGTGCTTATGGGTTTGGGGGGTTTTAGTGTAAATTCACCCTTTGGTTTTGCACACTTAAATTATACATCTGTTTTGTTTCAAAGGAAGCTTTTGGCTCTAGGGCCCTTTCTGCTTCTTTGCTGGTAAGCTCCACTTTTTCAAGGTTACTTAGGGGACTGTCCACCAGTCCTCAAATTAACCAGCCTGAACCCGTGAATGTGAATCTGCTTTCCTAAATAAATTGCCTCTCTGAAAAGGAAGGAAGGAAGGAAGGAAGGAAGGAAGGAAGGAAGGAAGGAAGGAAGGAAAATAAATTAACTCTCAGACTGTTTGGGCATGGAAGACTTTGATAAAGACTTGCACATAGTATCCTAAAGTTAAATCATACGCCCACGTGACCTCAGCTTGTTTCAGCAGATCACAGCATGACTCAGATCTAACTCCCTGTGTATAGACTTGGTACTTACATACATGGTGCTTTGTCTCATGGCTAAAATCTTAACCTAGCAAGATCTCTGACAAAGGGGTTAATTTAGATTTGTCGGAGACAATAAAGTCGACTTCAAAACTGAAACACGTTTGTTTTGTTTTGTTTTTGTTTGGGGCCGGGGGTTTCCTGCCATTCAGTATCACTACAGCAGTTTTTAGGGTTTTAGGTTAAAGTATTAACAATGCTTCTCTGGCATCTCAAAATTTCATGAGAAGGTAATCAAGAAATAACTTAAAAATAAATTTGGTGGCCAGTCACTATGGCACATGCCTATAATCCAAGCGGTTCGGGAGGCTGAGGGAGGACTGTGAGTTCAAAGTCAGCTTCAGAAACTTAGCAAGGTGATAAGGAACACAGTGAGACCCTGTCTATAAATAAAATACAAAATAGGGCTGGGGACGTGGCTCAGTGGTTGAGTGTCCCTGAGTTCAATACCCAACCAAATAATAATAATAATAATAAGTTTGGTGAGGATAAATAGGGTGTTTATAAATATATGTGATAGGAGTAAAACATCCAAATTATTTATACGTGAGTTAAAATACTAAGCCATCCTCTGCTAAGTATGAATCAAGTACTTGGCTTCTTGAAGTCTGTTGAAAGGCACTGCATTTGGGTCTCTTCCGTGTGGTTCACAGATTCCTGGTATAGAAAAACACTGACGTCATCAAGGATTATCTGATCTTCTAATAAGTTTGAGAATGACTATTCTAGAGGAACAATTAAGTGTCTAGAAAAAAAAACTTTAATTAGAAAGCAATCTCGTACGGAGGCATACTTCAGTGGACTTTGAGCAATGAAGTTTTAAGATATTTAAGGATCATTTTTGTCATCCATAAAATATCTGGAAGTCAATAGTTAAGCTTTAAAATAGCAACTCACCCAATACTGAAGCTTTAAAATAGCCACCTTCTATTTTAGGTAGCAGTCAGTTTGAGGGAAACATCTTTTGTTTTCTGGTAGGTGGGCTAATGAAGGCTATTCTAATAGAGGCAGCAGCTCTGGCCCTTTCTGCCTGTTGAGAACCCTTTACTATGTGGCCCAATGCCAGCAGCCATGGTAGGGACGGCAGGGACTTCACTGCAAAATGTCAGCTGCTGCTCTATTTCTATCATTCCTTTGCTTACATTAGATTCTTTAAAATGTACTTTTTAAAATCCATTTGGTGTTTCAGGAAAGTCTTGCAGGATTCAAAAACAAAAATCTTAAGTTAGGCCAGGTGGCACACGCCTGTGATCCCAGCAACTCGGGAGGCTCAGGCAGGAGGATTGTGAATTTGAGGACAGCCTCAGCAACTTAGTGAGTCACTGTCTCAAAATAAAAATGAAAAGGGTTGGGGATGCAGCTCAATCTGCAGGACCAACAAAAAACAAAAATCTTGACCTTTTCATACCCAAATCTGTTGTGTGCTGTTGCTGTTGCTGGTGAGTGACCAGCATTTGCACCTGCACATGGCACTGGTCCATCTGGAGTGTGCACATGGTAGGCATTAGAGTGTTTGCAACTGAACTGTCCCCTCAAAGTCCTGTGTTGAAGTCTTGGTCCTCAGGGCAGCAGTGTTCAGAGTGGGGCTTGGGAGAAGTGATCAGATCAAGACAACTCTGACCTCGCTGATGGATCAGTCCTTTACTGGGTCATCTTGGAGGAGAATACTGGAAGGTGGGGAGGAAGGACGAGGGGCGTAGGGAGAGGAAGGGTGATCTCATCCCCAGGCCCTCCCTCTCCCTCTCCTTCCCAGCCCCCAAGAAGCCAGCAGCTTTCCTCTGCCAGGAGATTCCCGTCATGATGCTCTACCTGGGGCCCAGAGTCAATAGAGCCAGTGACCATGGTCTGAAATTCTGGAACCATGAGCCAAAATAACCCTTCCTCTTGTAAGTTGATTTCTCTGGTGTTTTGTCACAGGGACAAAACTCTGAGTAATAGCGTCTGCATCGCCTTACACGACCATGGACAGCTCCTATAACGTAACTTGATGATGGGTTCCAGGTAGGTTCAGCCTAAGAACCACTCCTTCTAACTCTGTCACCCAAGTTAGACCCAAAGGGCCTTTCCACACTGACTTCCCCTCTGATGTGGGACCACATCAGACCAAGGATGAGGCAAATCCACCTCGGCATTGAGGGACCAAACCACCTGGTGGAAGATCAGCAAAGTCTTCAGAGAAAGCCCCTCAAGAGGAGGAAATTGTCAGAGTCAAAATGGAGTCACTGGTGTCAGCCCAGAGTCCTGAGGCATCCTGCACCAGGCACAGTCACTGGGCTTCCTGGGCACCTCTGCGCCTGGGCTCCTTCTTGCCTCCTGCTCTGCGGTTGGTGACAGTGCTCTGTGTTCAGGAAGGAACATCTGCTCTGCCCCAGGTGCCTTGATAGGGTTCCCACTGCAGCCCAGCAGCACATGGCCAGTCAGATGACGGCACTCCAGAGCCCTCAAGACTGAGGAACAGATGGGAATGGGGAGGGGGTGGACTGTAATGGTGCCCATTTAAAGTTAGAAAATTCCCAAGAAAGATTTTTTTTCCCTCAGTCCCCAGCCATTTCCTGAAAACCTGTTCATCCTAAATTGGTGTTTGGGGCTACTGGAAGAGAACAAATGAATTCTACATGTTCGAGAAGGATGTGTACTTTGGGAGGAACTACATGGCCTTAATGCTTGCTGACCTCCTCCCCCAATTGAATGTTGAAATTTGTGGAGCACTGGAGAGAGGATTCGGTCAGGGGGGCAGAGGCTCTATGGGTGGCATTAGTGCTCTCCTGAAAGAGGCCCAAGGAGCACAGCTTCTGCCATGTGAGAGCACAGCCAGAGGTGATGTCTGCCAACCAGAAAGTGGCCCTCTCCAGACACCAAGTCTTCCAGTGCCATGACCTTGGACTATGAGCCTGCGGAACTGAGCATGAATGTCGGCTGCGTGTTAGTCAGACTTGGATCACTGCACAAAATGCCCAGTGCAGCTAACTTTATGAAAAGAGGAGGCCAATTAGCTCAGTTTTGAAGGTGGAAAACCATGGCACCTGCCTCAGCTCAGTTCTTGGGAAGGCCTCATGATGATGGCGATGGGGACCTCAACAGCAGGGGTGTGTTGGAGCAAGCATCACATCTCAAGTGGGGGGCAGGCAGGCTCTGGCCACTGACCCAGGGACTGCCCTAGCATTACACCTGGGAACCTTGTTTAGAGCAACTTATTCTTTTATGTCTCCAGATTCCTGAGGCTGTCCACATGTCATCCCTCTCCAGGGCTCTAACTAGTCCTGTGGGCCAGCTCTGCTATTCTGTGCCTGTCACATCTGGCTCCCTGGGGATTGCTTCCTGACAAGCAGCCATGAAAGAGCCTGTCACCCCAGGGATTCCTCACCCCCAATCCCATTCTCTCCTTCTTCCTCCTGGCACCCCAGGAGCACCCCTAGAACAAGACCACACTTTGGTGTAACTGGTCTGGCACTTCTGCCAGCAGGCAGGGACTGGACACAGCCCCCGACTGTGCATCCCAGGGGCTGCTGCTTTCAGCCCAGAACCTGAAACACAGGTCCAGGCAGCCTCTGGCCTCCAGCCTAGGGTAACCCCAGGTTCTGATGAAGCTGGGCCTGCCCAGAGGCCTGGGCTTCCTATCTCAAGTGTCCTGGGCCCACAGGGGTCCTACAGCCACTTGTGGGGCTCAATATCCTCTTTGTTCTGGCAGCACTGCCACCAACTCAGCTCCAGAAGATTTTTCCCCTTTATTTATTTTTATTTAATTTATTTAATCAATTTAGTTTTAGTTCTGAGGCTTGAACCCAGGGGCACTGACTGCTGGGTTACAGACCTATTTTTATTTTATTTTAAGACAGGGTCTTGAAGTTGCCCAGGCTACTCTAAAACTTGTGATCTTCCTCCTCAGCCATCCAAGGTGCAGGGATTACAGGCCAGTGCCACTCAGCGACTGATGGCTTTTTAAAGGATCCTCAGCATCTTGTCCTAACTCATAGCTCAAGGGTTTGTCAATAATGATGAGGGGGTGGGAATCTGGGGTAAGAAGGACAATAGAATTAATCAACATTATTACCCTATGTACACACATGACTATAATATCTGTGGGATTCTACATCATGTGCAAACAGAAGAATGTGAAATCAGACTCCATTTATGTATGATACATCAAAGTACATTCTACTGTGATTCATAACTAATTAGAAAAAAATAAAAATTATATTTTTAAAATAAAAAACAGGATGTTCTCTTAAAATTCTCTTATTTTCCATTTCAACTTAATAATAAATAAATAAATAGTAGTAAAGATAAACCCATAACTTGCCTTGGCGTCGCCCACCTGGCCCAGGAGGTTTCCTTCCTGAACCCTCTGTCCTCTGGCCTGCGAGGTTTCCTTCTCCACTGTTGGGGGCGCGCGCGAGTTTTCCTTCGGAACCTTTAGAGGTCGCTAGGCAGTGGGCACATGGCGACCCACCTCCCTGCTCCCCTCTGGGCAGAGGGCTTTCTGGCGCCCGCTCAGGCTTCATAATGAGACTGGGTGCAAAAGGTCCGGCGCCACCCACAAGGGATGAAGACAGGGCGGCTTGCAGCTCCCTGCCCCAGGCTTCGGACCCTGACCAGCAGGGCGCTAGCTTGAGGGAATGCCTCTGCTCTTGAGCCTCTTCCTCCTGGCCACGCTTCTGATCCCAGCCACCAGGGAGGCTGAGGCAGAAAGATCTCAAGTTCTGGCCAGCCTGTGCAACCAATCGAGACCCTCTCTCAAAATAAAAAAGGCTGGGGATGCGACTCAAAGGTTGGACACCCCTGTAAGGTGGACGCTCTCCAAGCCTGTGGCACACCCGGCCAGCCCATTTCCATCCAGGAACCGGCCTCATCCAGGGCCAATGTGGATGGTAAATGGGGTTTGAGTTTGCCAGCCGCCATGCCTGCACCAGCCAGAGGAACAGGAACTGTCCCCGCCAGGAGGCGCTGGTGATTTCTATGGTAACATTGGGAGGGAGTGACCCCAGTAACTGTCCCAAAGGGGGTCACCTTTGCTCAAGCAGAAGTTCAGAAACTTGGAAAGTGGGGGGCAATGTCTGCGAGGACAATCACCCAGCCAGTGGGCCAGTCTCACTAAGTCGCACTACCCTTCAAAGGGACAGTGAGACTGTGCAGGGGTTGACAGGCAGGGAGGATGAGTATGAAGGTGGGGGAAACACAAAGTCCTGAGGCCCATTTTCAGAATTGAGTATTTAGCTAGCCTGGTGTAAGAGCCAGTTGCAACCATTTTAACTACAGCCCTTCCTTTTTTCCACAGTTTTAAAGTGAGCCAATCACATAGATGGTAGGCCCTGAGGGCTTCTTATCAGAGCAGGGGGCAGTGCTGCCTTAGGGATAAAAAGAGGAAGCCTGCTCACCCCAGGGTGCTTTCTCACTGAACTGTTCCAGAGCACATCCTTCTGCAGAAGCAATGTCTGCCTTGCTGAGTAACTTGAGCAGTGCCTGATTTCTTGCAGCACAGGGTATTTCCAACAAGGGGCTCACCAACCTGAAGGCCCAATGCAGCTGCAAGGCAGGCACTGCAGGGAGACTGAACATGGGTTGGAGACACTGTGACTGAGGGAACCTGGAGCCTTTCCAGCTCAGACTCTTGCCTCACTGGCTGCAGGTGCATTTGAATGTCAGCTGCCCGCCCCTCACCATGCACTCAGCACCCTGGCCTGAATAGGGAGACAGAGCTGGGTTTTTATTACTGTTTATGCATTGTCTCGGTCTAATATTGAGATTCCAGCTGGAGTGGCCAGTGTCCTCCTTGAGCAGCAGTTAAGTTCAGTCCCCAACCACTTTCCTCCTCCTGTTAACATGAAGCTCCTCCCTAATAGGCCCAGGGCCCAGTACAGGACAACTAGGGGCAGTCCTATGCCCCTTTGTCCACCCAAATTGTTCAAATTAACCAATCAACAGAGAGCAGGAAAAACCTAGCTATCCCTACCCTGTGAGCCATTGTCAGCCCCCATAGCTCCAGAGGGCTGTCACCCAGCCCCAGGGACACACCCTGTGGCCCTACCTGGCAGCTTCCTCTTGGTTAGAGCTCTACCTTCCATCTCCCCAGGGTCACTGTGGGAGTCCACATTGAAAGACCCTTTAAGTCTTCTGTAACAGGGCTCTGGGCAGCCTCTGGCCCCAGCCCCAGGAGGATGAGGCAGGGTGATCCACAGGAAGATGCCCTGAGTGTGAGAAATAAAAAGTCTAGTGGCTCTTTTTCAGTTTGGTATTCAGCCCTTATTGGATCCAATCACAGCCCTTTCCTTTTGCCCACCCTAATTCTAAAATTAGCCAATCATGTAGATTACATCCTGGAACTCCTCTGAAGGATGTGAAAGGAGGGTACAGGTAAGAACAATGGAAAGAACCCATATGGATAAGTCTTCTTTTCCTTTAAAGAGTTCTAAGCAAGCAAATGAACAGTGGCAACACTGTGTAAGAATATGGCTATTAGTCTTCTTCAGTCACAGGAAGCACACCTGGAGGCTAAGGGTAGACATTAATGAATACCATCAAGGCCTAATTCAAATGTAAAAGACTTGAGGCTCCCCTGTGGGCTGGACTGTCCTATGGAACATTCCAGCCAACTCCTTTATCCCAGAGGTGGAAAACCAGAAGGTGGGGGTGAACCCAGATGGAAGTTATAGGAGGACATGTGGGAGTGAACCTGGATGGAAAGGAAGACAGTGGCTTTGATTCTGAGTGTTTAACATAGCTTTTGCTCCATGCTCTACCCAGAACCATGTATAAACTCCTAAGTTGGCACAACAAAATGGGTTTTTCTGCTATCAGGCCTCCTCCCACATAGCGGGATCTGTCCCTTCTCCCTTAAGTAAATCCTGATCCTTTTACTCTTCCCTTTTATGATTGTCTGTTGATCTTATTCTTCAAAATTTAGGAGACAAGAACCAAGAGGATATTGGCAAAGTCCTCCATGAGGCCACTGGAAGCCACAATCTTGCTGGGCACTGGCCCCACCAACCAACTGCCTGGAATTCTGTGATGGCCACTTGGGCCTTGCCTTATATGTCAGTTTCAGGGGCATTTCTTGTCTGCCACATGATGTCCTGTGGACACAGGATCATGGCCATCACCATAATTGCCATTCATCAGCAGGATGGGTGGCACCAGCTCCATTCACCTTGATCCTGAGGTTCTGGCTCTCCAAAGGCATAATCTCCCTGGAATTGATGGACAAAACACAGAGACACACATCAGGCAAACACACACCTCCTTACACATCACACAACCCAATACACGTGTCACACACACCCACTCAAGCACACCATCCTGTCCAAACTGTGCTTCACAAACAACACACGACATGCACAGCTCCCAACTATCCACACACAAACACAGCACACACACGACATGCACACCACACACACACACTGCACATACACCACATACATAAACATTATACTACACACCTACACCATTCTTTGAACCTTATTAAAGCTTTTTTTGGCTCACTATATGATCAATGTTTGGAAAGGTCTGTGCATGTGTGTCTCTGTGTCCTGCAGCTGCACATCAGGTTCCGGGGCCATGTGGTGTGGCCATGGGTGCCTTGGGTCCTAGAGAGGGGCTCATGCGCCTCTGGGGCTCACCCTTCTGGGCCCTGCTGAGCCCCTCCCATCCCAGCTGCCTCTGGTGATACACTGAGAGATCAGGGCTGAACTCTCATGCTACCTGTCAGCCAAGGACACCCCTGGGCACCCATAGGACAGAAGCCACACCACACAACTCAGTATCCCCATGCTCTAGAGCTGTGGGCTCCCTCCACCCATCACCCAAGTGGCCTTTCCTTCTGCTGGTCCAGATTCCAGGGACTTTCCTCCCAAGGACTTTGCCTGGTGTCCTTCACATTTCTCCAATGTTCATGCCTCCCCCTGGAATGCAGAACTGGAGAGGGGAATATTAACCATGGGATGGGCCTCCAGGGTAGGCTCAGAAGCCCTCCTCTCTGGACTCTCTCTCCAACTCTAACTGTGCCTCAGTGACCTGCCCCAAAGCCCAAGAGCTGCTTGGGGTGGTCTGGGCAAGTGGGGAATCCATGTTTTTAGGGGGACATGCTTTGGGGGCCTGGTACAGGGGGAGAAGGGATGAAAGGTGGGGAGTTCAGGAGGGGACTAAGGAGACCCTGGAAGCTGGGACATCGCAGGCCCAGGCTGCACATAGCCACACCTGCTGTGCAGGGGACATGGACAGCACCTCAGTGAGGGGCCCAGGGTCTGTAGACTATGGACCCTTGGGAGCCCTAGAAGGGGAGCAGGCACTGGGGAGGAACTATTGTACTTCTGGACCCAAGAATCTGGAGTCCCTTTTGAATGATTGGGGTGTTCACTAGTGTCAGAGAAGACAATATAAAACAGAAAAATGAATTGAATCACAATTTGGCCAAAATGGAGCATGAAGCTGATCTGCCTCTGCCTGTCCTTCCATCTGCAGGAAGGAAGCCAGGAGACAGAGGGAGAATCTGATTTTCCTCTTCTGTCCTACAGAAGCACTGCCATCCACAGGAACAAAGCTGGGAGATGCAGTTGTGTAGGCCCAGGGGACCCTGCTAGGGACATGACCAGTTCCCTCCAGCCCTACATTCCTTCCTGGGCCAGGGCTTTGATCTGGCCAAAGCTTCCATCCTGGGCATGGGATTGACTGCAGTGAGCTGGGATGTTGGTAGGAAATGGCAGGGAAAAGGGCAATATGGAATTTCTTTGAAATTTTCTGACTTTTATTGGGCCTTGTCTCAGTCTCTCCATCTTGTCCATCCTGCAGTCTTGAGGGATACGGGGCTCCCTGTCTTCTGGCCCTTTATTGAGATCCCCTCAAGGGCACCCTGAGCTTGTGAGTGAAAAGAGCCAACCTGCAAAGATGCTCACTGCTTCCACCTAGTGGAAAACTTGGGAAACCTGCTCTGAAGCCTTGGCAATGCCTGCTTTGGGTAGGGTTGGCACCTGCCCAACTTCATTCTGACAATTCCCCTGTCTCGGAATAAAGTTTTCTGATTGTCCATCAAGTAGTCTGGGCCCATGTCGCTGGAACAGACTTGTCCTGTCCTTTGGTCTTTTCTGGCCCCTCATCAGAGGAGAAGTGACAGACTGTTAAGAGTGAGTGTCAAAAGACCCTTTCTGAGCCAAATTTGAGCAACAAAACAGGCTTAAAAAGAGTGGTTCCCAGGCTAAGCTTTTACCTGGAGTCATGAAAAACTTGCTTGGGGTCCATCAGAAGCAGTACCATGAGGGCTTGCAGTGGAGAAGGGGCCCTGGTCAGCATCTGCCCAGCCCCAGATTCCAGGTTCCCTGGATGCAGTCACTGTCATGTCCAAGTTACCAGGATCCCCTTTCACCTTATGGGCCTCCTCTTCTCTCCAGAGCTCTGGGGCTGCCCACCATGAAGGTCACTGTGGACATCTGTGAGGATGAGGGGCTCAAAACAGGTGCTCAGATCTACCTTATTCCCCACCCTCCTGATGCTGCATGCATGGAGAACTTTGCTATCTGAGCCCTGAACCTCTCCTCATTTAGCCTTGGGGTACATGCACCCAAGTGTGGTCCCCAAATCCAGACCCTTCCTCCAATGGTAGAGCTAAGGGATCCCACATCTCCTCTGCCTCATCCTCTCCCCTCAAAAGTGTGGATCCTGCAGTTCTTGCTGGGAGACTGTCTGAGATCAGGGGCAGGTTCCTGGAGGCCCCAGCTATGGGGTCAATGATGCATCACAACCGTGACCAGGTGACCCTGGCTGCTAACTCACACTCAGGGTCTTTGGGAAAACATTCTACCTGCTATTAAATTCTACTTTATTGTGTTACAAAACAGCACACGTCACTGTGGAAACCTTGGGGAAGGTGGAGAAGGTGAGAGCAGGAGGAAGCGGTGGCCTGCATGGAGACACACAGGAGACCTCAGCCCTGGCGCCAGGCGGGCATCTCTGCGGTCTGTGAGCAGGGAGATGGAGGCCTTACACATTCTGCTGCTGAAGCTGACCTGGAAGGAACTTAGCAGATGCCTCCACTCCACCTCTGACTAGGGCTGGATGAGGCCTTCGCCTTCTTTCCTCTCAGCAGGGCTGAGCTAGGCCATTGTGGCAGATGGCAGTGGACATCTGTAGTCTGGATTTTCCAAAGTGCCAACACTGCCTTTGTATTTGGGGGATGGCATATGTTTTTATTTACCTTTCCCTACAACCTATTCTTCCCTGTAGGGGCAGAAAGATGCACTTTTCAGGTCTGTGTCATTCCTCAAACCATGTGAGTCAGATTTTTCTAGTTAAGGTCCCCGTCAATCTGTCCCTTTCATTCATAAACTGGGCCCATCATATCAGCCCTAGAGAGGGGCATATTCTGCAGCCGCATTCCCTGCCAAAGATTAGAATTACCCCATCCTTGACTTTCCTCTAGAAACTCAGGAGACTCCCAGAATCTGCCAAAAGGTCACTCCAGAAAAGATGTGGGAATTCACCCTGCAGTGTGCACAAGTCTTCCATTGAGTGTGGTCACTAGGTCAAAACATCCATAGAGCCTGGTGCAGTGGCCACGCCTTAATGCCAGTTACCAGGAGGCTGAGGCAGGAGGATCACATGTTTGAGGCCTTCCTGGATGACTTTGTGAGATCCTGTGTTGAAATTAAAAAGAAAAAAATTCTGCAGAGTGCCCCTGGGTTCCCTACCAGGTACCACACATCAACAAATATATATATATATATTGAAGATCCACACACTGATGTGCCAAGAGCCAGCATCAGGGTCCAGGATGATCCAGACCTGCCTGTGGAGGGAGCAAGTACCCAGCACCACCACGCCTGTCCCTGCCTCAGCACACCTGGTCCTGCTGCCTGACACAGCTGTCAGCTGAGCACGGCTCAGGTGTGTCTAGGACAAGGTTGTCCTGGTCTTTATCTTGGTATTTGGTTTTGTCTTGACCTGGCTCAACTCAACCCTGGACTTGGTCTAGGCTTTGGTTTTCATCTTGACAACCTTGGCCTTGTGCTTTACCCTGCTCTGTAGAAAGAGGCTTCTATATGCTCCTAGATTTGACTTAAATCTAGGTATGTCCAAGTCTCTGAATGAGCCCACTAACTCATGGTGCTCCCTCAGGGACAACTGCTTGGTAGACAGCACCTGTCATCTTACTGGAACACCCAGGCAGAACATCCTCACAGGCAACAGGACAGGTCCCAGTCCCTCCTTGAACAGCTACTGTCTGTGTCCTCCCCTGGAGGGTACTGCTAGTAGCAGACAACGTATAGGCCCAGGAGCAGATGGGCCTGGGTTCTGGTACATGCCCTGCCCCTTGTTGCTTAGGTACCACTGGCAAAGTCACATAAAACCCCTGAGCATCCTTTGCCATTTAGAAACTGAGGCAATCATGGCTCTCTTACAGACTGGAGGCAAACGATCCATGACTTCAGGTGTGTCGAGCATCCTGCCAGACTCAGGGCAGAAAAGGTGCTGTCACCATATGAAAGTGGTGCCCTCCCCAGTCTTACCAGCAGGGTGGAGCCAGGAGCTCCTCCTACCTTCACCCTCAAGTCAGAACCCTGACTGGGAGCCTCCTCCACAGCAGCCTGCAGTTCCTTTCCCCCTATCCCCCACTTGCTCTGTGCTCACATTATCTCCCCCTCCCCTCTAACTTCCACTGTCTGGCTCCCCCTTTAGCACCTAGAATACCCACAAGGAAGCTCAGTCCCACTCCTTGGGCTGGGAGCTGGTGCAGGAGCACATTATCATATCAAAGTTTACCTTGAGCCTCAGATGTCTCACTGAAGATGATTGCAAAATTATAAAGTTAAGCTCTCTAATTAATGAAATATACATTAATATACCAATTAAAATGAAAAATGGTAAAATCTAGTAGATAAAAAGTAAAACTCTAAGTTCTATTTCTGAAAGAATTTCCTGAATTCACTCAGATTTCTTTTTACATATGGCTGCTTATTTTTTTTTTTTTAGTTCAGAAGGAAAAAGAATACAATTGCATATGTAATTTGTAACCAACTATGAAAAAAACGTATAGTAACACACAAGAGTTGTGGAAAGGGAGGATTCTATCAGGAGGTGTCATGGATCAAGAGACCTTTGGGTTTTAGGCAGGGAGATTGAGGCAGGAGCTCGGGGAGTGACAGGTGATAGTGGACATGGATAGGACAGTTTAAATTAGAAGCACCATCGAGGCACTGGATCTAGACTAGCACGCCAGTTCTTCCTTGGTGACCCAATACATTAAAGCTGAAGAGGAGCCAAGAGCATTTGCCCCTGTGCAGACGTCACCACCAGAATCCACGTAATTTCCCCAGAGCTGGTTGGTAGCTGTCATCAAGGTTGTGCTCAACAAAGCCAACACATGGAACTGAGAGCAACAGACAAATGTCCACATGAATCCTGGAAAGGACTTTCCTCAGAATGTGAGTTGACTGTGGCTCCTCTGAAAGTTGAGGATAGAACATTCCTAGAGCAGCACTGGAGAGGCAGGGAGCTTTGACAGCCACAGCCCCTCCCCAGGCACTTCCTCAGAGCCCCCACCTCCTCTTTTTCATGAGGTTGTAGATGAGGATGTCAAGCGTAGGGGTCACTATGGTGCCCACCACAGTTCCTATCTGGGCTTGCTCTGGTATGTGGGCAGAGCTGGGTGTCATGTAGATGGCGGGAGGAGCAAGTGTCCAGGCTTTGTTCCTACCCTTTAGAGAGTTTATCCTGAGGACAGTGAAGAAGATGACGGTGTAGAAGGCCAGAATGAGAGGAAATAAGACCAGCAGAAACACAATGGTTGACACAAATTCCACCATCTTGGAAACTGATGGTAGTACATTATTTTCACAAGACATTCTCAGAATGGCGAGCATCTCACAGAATAATGGTCAATCTCCCTGGAGCCACAGATAAGGAAGTGCATGGGGTAGATGGTATGCACAAGCACTGCAAGAGCTCCTCCAGCCCAAGCCAAGACAACCATCTGTAGACAGACCTCGCACCACTGTTTGGGGCATATATATTTATGATTGTTATGGCTTGTTGGTATATGGTTCCCTTGAGCAGTATGTAATGTCCACCTTTATCCCTTTTGACTAACTTTGGCTTGAAGTCTATTATTATTTGATACAAGGATGGAAACCCCTGCTTGCTTCCAAAGTCCATGTGAGTGGTATGATTTGTCTCAACCTTTCACCTTCAGTCTGTGTATGTCTTTTTCTATCAGATGAGTCTCCTGGAGGCAGCATATTGTTGGGTCTTTTTTAAAAATCCAATCTGCTAGTCTATGTCTTTTGATTGGTGAGTTTAAGCCATTAACATTCAGGGTTATTATTGAGACATGATTTGTATTCCCAGCCATATTTGTTTATTTTTGTTATTTAACTTGACTTGATTTTTTTCTTTGATTCATTTTTCCTTTAGGGTACTACCTCCCTGTGCTGATTTTCATTGTTGTTTTTTGTTTCCTCTTCATGGAATATTTTGCCAAGGATGTTTTGTAGTGTTGGTTTTCTAGCTATAAATTATTTTCACTTTTGTTTATCATGGAAGGATTTTATTTCATCTTCAAATATAAAGCTTAATTTTGCTGGATACAAGATTCTTGGTTGGCACACATTTTCTTTCAGAGCTTGATATATGTTGTTCCAGGATCTTCTAGGTTTCAGGGTCTGTGTTGAAAAATCTGCCATTATCCTAATTGGTTTTCCCCTTTATGCAATCTGATTCCTTTATCTTGTGGCTTTTAAAATTCTCTCCTTATTCTGTCTGTTGGGCATTTTCATTATCATGTGCCTTGGTGTGGATCTGTTGTGATTTTGTACACTTGGCATCCTGTAGGCTACTTGAATTTGGATTTCCAATTCATTCTTCATGTTTGGAAATTTTTATGATATTCTTTCATTGAAAAAATTGTTCATTCCTTTAGTTTGGATCTCCATGCCTTCCTCTATCCCCATAACTCTTTTTATGTTATCCCACATTTTATCCCAATTTGGTCTCTTTATGTTATCCCATATTTCTTGAATGTTCTGGTTGTGGTTTCTTACCATAATCACTGTGTGGTCCATATATTTTGTTTTCATTGTCTGATGTCCTATCTTCCAAGTGGCCATCTCTGTTGGTGATGCTTTTGTTTGAGCTTTTAATTTGGTTTATTATTTTTTCATTTCAAGTATTTCTGTTTTTTTTTTTAATTTATTTTTAGAACCTCTATTTCCCTGTTGAGGTGATCTTTTGCTTCTTGGACTTTTTATGTAGCTCCTTGTCGAAGTGATCTTTCACTGCCTGTGTTTGCTCTCTTATATCTTCATTGAGTTCACAGAACATTTTAACCATGTACATCCTGAACTCCTTCTCTGTCATTCCCCCTGCTGTGGCTGACAATGATTCTAATGATGTGGTGTCTTCATTTGTTTGGGGCACCTTATTCCCTTGTCTCCTCATGTTGCTTGGGTGTCTTCCTTTCCAGTTCTGTGGGTCTAGATTGTTAGTATTTTTACCCTATAGGTTTGTAGTGCTCTTGTAGGGTTCCAAGACTTCTCCTTTGTGGGGAAGAACAATGTTAACAGATCTGAATATCAAAAATATACCACCTAGGAACAATTTGTTATTATTAAGACATTTACGGTTTAGTCTCAATGTCCGGAAATGTTGGATTCAATTATTATCTAAATATAATCAGTAGTTTTGTAAAAAGGTTTACAGTTTCTGACAGTGGACAATAAACTGGGGGTGGGGCTTAGGACAATATGCTGAGGAGGTAGGATGTGAGGATATAGAGTTAATATATCAGAGGAAGTATGAAGGAGAAACCTAGTAAAGAGGATTAGTAGCAAGAGAATAGATAGGAAGTAAATTAGGGTACGCAAGTACATGATGTCAGGGTTTTTAGCCCTAGTTCCCTCCCAACCTGCAGGAGAGATGGGGAGAGCACACCCCGACAGGAAAAGCCAAGAAAGGAGAGGGCTGACTGACCACCCGCACCCAGCACTCCCTCACCAGAGGACAGACAAGTCAGGGAGACCAGTCAAAGCAGGATCTCAGTTTATTGAGAAAACACACACAGCTAATATAATGTACAGGAGCCAATCAGGATAAAGGTCAGCAGGGTGGGGAGAGTTCACGTGTACACCCATCCTATAGATAGTAATGGGTGACACGAGCTGTCCACGTGGGCAGAAAGGTTCTGAGCCTATCCTAGAGGTGGTCTGATTTTTCGTCACAACCCATGGTAATGCCTTCTGGCTGATCGCCAGGCACCATCCTAGCCATGTGCAGCCCCAGGACCAGGGAGTGGGTAGCAGCCTGCAAGTTAGGTTTCCTCTTTTCTAATGCAACATGCCCCACATGTTACTTCATGCCTTACACATGGGATGACAGTGGAGTACATAAAACAAACACCCATATGTATTTACAAAATACAGATGTTAAAACAGTAAAATTTGGAGGAGGAAAGAAAAATGAAAGAATAAAAAGAAAAAGAAAAAAGGGGCATATTCAACACCTTTATATTATATTATTCAGATGACTTAGTCTTCAAAGTCATATTTCATACAAAGTTCTTGGTTTCACATATTTTGGGGATGTGAGGGCCTGAGGATAGAGAGTTTGAAGAGAAAAAACCAACCAACCAACCAACCAACCAACCAACCAACCAACCAAAAACCAAAGAAGCCAGGGTTCTGTATGGCTTTAGAGATCCGTATCTTTCTTGCTTCTCTTCTCATCCAGTAGGTGGCGTTGTCTGTTGTAAGCTGGTGTCTCTGCCCTTTGGATGGTGGAGGTAACCAGAGTGGGAAGACTATTCTTGGTGCAGGCTTCTGGATGTGGGGAGTAGCACCCACCAGTCTCTGCAGAAAGATTGCACCTCTTGGGTCTCTTTTTGGAACAGCTCGATTGTATGATGTGAGCACCTGGTACTATCTCCCTCTCTTGCTTGGAGATTTCCCAGTTCCTGGTCTCTCCCTCTCCCCCAGCAGTTCCCAATTGAGGAAACTCTCACCCTGGGGCTCCGGTGGCAGCTCTCTGGTTGCACTGCACACCTGTGTTGGGCAACTACTATGTTGGCTTACCACCGCTGGGGAAGGGGGGCTGTTGGAAATGGTACCTGACCCCTGGAGATCCAATCTGGGCACTGCCCCCAGCCAAATGGTGAGAATGTTGAGTCAAGATGGCCGCGGCCTGCTTTCAGTGCCAGGGTGTCCGGTGAGGTGAGGGAACCTGGTGAGATGGGGAGAGCCAGGCCATAGTATTGTGCTATGGGTAGGTAGCAGCTGAGTGACTTGTGTGGGAGTGTAGTGAAGTCTTGGCGATCTGCAGATGTGTTGATAGGTGATTCTCCTAAGGTGCTCACCCAGTTTTGCCTGGACTGGAACTTCAGGTTTTGGGTCCTGCTCTAATGCCAGGCTTCTTACTCGAATGCTGAGGCCCGGAGCCCTGCATGGGGTCACAGCTCTGGTGATTTCTGCAGAGAGCAGATAGATAGGGGTCCTCTTAGAGATGTAGTATTCCGACTAGGTGAGATCTGAGGATGTGGTGGCACGGGGCACAGGGTGGCTCCCTCCTTTCCTGCCGCCATGTTTTTTCCAACTTCCTTCCTTTCTATTATTTGTATTCTTGATGACTGGCATTCTGACTGGAATGAGATGAAATCTCAATCTGAAGGAAAAAAAATTCCATATTGCAAATGTGATAACTAACTGTTTGGGTTATTTTTAAAGAATGGAGAGGAAAATTAATTTTTTAAAAAAGTTTAGCCAAACAAACATAGCCCTTTCCTTGAAGCAGAATCCAGGGTGAGAAATCCTGCAAGTGTCACAAGACAATCTGCTGCAGGCATTCCAACATCACTTGTGCTTGAGTATCAGTTCATCTCACACTCACTTCACCCTAGAGAAGGTGAAGGAAACTGAGCTGGTGGTTTCAAGTGTGACTGTTGCTCAGATAGAGAAAATTAGCAAAAAATCTTATCTAAAGAAAAGCATTTGGAAAATCAAGTCATTTTATCTCCTAGAAATAATTCTTAAGGTTATTATTTTAAGTGTGACTAAGTGAGATGGGAGCTCCTGGGAGGGGAAAAGTTGCTCAGAAGACCATTTTTCTCACAAGGCAGGACACATAGGGGCCAGAAAGCTGTGTCAGAGAGCTGGACCAGACCCAGAGTCCAAGGAGTGCTCCCCAAAGACATTAGGGTCACTCTCAGCCTAGGCTAACTCCTCACCCAGCAGGGACAGGATGAATTCCCCTTAAGGTGCTCTATGATGGAGGCCATCACTACCTGTAGATCAGAGACCTCACCTGGGAGTCACCCAGCTTCTTTTGTGAGGGTTGTGTTTGCTGCTTTCCCTCTGTGGGCATCTGGAGTAAAGGGGGATCAAGGATCTACAGTGAGTATCCTCGGTTCCACATCCAGCTGGATCATTTCCCATGCTTTCCAGATTTTCCTGTAAAACAACAGGAGACAGAATTGTCAGGTGACTTCATATACTTTAAAAAGTACTGTAGGAGTACTGCTTACAAGAATCTTGTGACAAGTTTTTACACCTTATCACAACATATTTTTGCACATCATGTTTGAAACAGATCCACTTTTATGATGTATGGTTGGTTCTTGTTATATGTTGTGTTTATGTTCAATACAGTCATTGAGCACACTGAATTAGTTAATGAAGAGTCATCACCCCAAGGCAAACACAGGCTTAAGTGCCTGGCTGCCTCTGATCACGACACCTCCATCTGTTTCCTGTGTTTCCCTTTAAGGACTTACACATTTGATACACTCATGATGACAGAGCACCATGACTTCACTGAGTCAGTTAGCGCTGAACTTGTTGAGCTCAGCACCACACCTGAGGGAGGCTGAGCTAGCTCACACTAGGTCCACAAGCTGCACACAGTTTCCTTGTTTCCAATCACATGAGACAAACTCAGGCCTATGCCTGGAGACCACTTTGAACAGCAAACTTATCCACTAATAAAGCTCAGAAACATTAAAAGCATCACACAGGAGCACCACAGGAAACACTTCTTTATAGCATGACAGCTGATTGGGAAGGCAGAGTACAATTTCCTACACAGCTGGGGACATGCACATCTGTTGACAAAGTTTCTACAGCGCAGTGCATGTCTTTGGACAGCCACAGAAATGTTGTGATCTCAAGGTGACAAATTCTGATGTATAGGCAAAGTCAAAAAAAAAAAAAAGAGGATGGAACAAGTGTAATTGATCAATCACTTCAGCTCTCCGTTTTCATTAAGACATTTTCTCAAACAAAATCCATGTACAAATAATGCTGTATTTTAAAACAATTTTCTTCGTACATCCAAAATTGAATTACAATCCTTTTAAAATTCTAGAAGCATGTAACTTCACTTTATTTGGGCATTTTTGAATATGAAATCACCCCCCATTATCTTAGTAAGTAGACAATGCTTAAAATTTTACTCTTGTGAAATTATGCCACTTCCAGATTTCTTATATTTTTGTTTGTTTGTATATTTGCCAACCTTTTATTTATTTTTTTAAGAGAGAGAGAGAGAGAGAGAGAATTTTTATTATTATTATTTTTTTTTTTTTAGTTCTCGGCGGACACAACATCTTTGTTGGTATGTGGTGCTGAGGATCGAACCCGGGCCGCACGCATGCCAGGCGAGCGCGCTACCGCTTGAGCCACATCCCCAGACCCTACCAATCTTTTAATTTGCATACATTTTTCTATTAATTTTGTGTGTTCTATAAAGTAGCATGCTTGTGGATTCTGTTTCTTAATTTTTAAAAATATATGTATTAAGGAATTATAATTATACTTCATTCCCCTGTGCTTCCCCTTTCCCTCTTTCCCTCCTCCAATCCCCATCCTCTATGGTACTGTTCTCCCTTCTGCTTTCATTTTTCCCACTTTTTCTCTCTAACTTCCACATATGAGAGAATATATGCAAACCTGGTCTTTCTGAGTCTGCCTTATTCCCTTAGCATAAGGATCAAAAACCTAGGAATTGTTCTCCTGTCCATCTACTTCCTTGTTGCTGGGTAGAACTCCAGTGTGTGTGTTTGTGTGTGTATATATATATTCTCACAATTTCTTTATCCATTCATCTTTTGGCAAGCATCTGAGCTGGTTCCATAACTTGTTGTGAATTGTGCTGCTATACACAGGGCTATGCATATATTGCTGCAGTATGCTGACTTTAATTTTTTAGGATAAGTACCAAGGAGTGGTATAGCTGGGTCAGACCACTGCTCATTTCCATGATGGTTGTACTAGTTAATGTACAATCCTACTAACAGTGTATAAGTGATCATTTTTTTTCACATCCCCACCAGCATTTATATTATTTGTATTCTTGATGATTGCCATTCTAACTGGAATGAGATGAAATCTCAATGTAGTTTTGATCTGCAATGCTCTGATTACTAAAAATAGTGTTTCATATATTTGCTTGACATTTGTGTTTCTTCTTTTGACAAGCGTCTGTTTAGTTCATTTGCCAATTTATTGATTGGATTATCTGTATTTTGGTGTTAAATTGTTTGAGCTCTTTATATAAATTGGATATTAGTCCCCTATATGTAGTTGGCAAATATTTCTTCCCCTCTATAGGTTCTTGCTTCTCTCTTGATTCCTTTGTAGTGCAGAAGCTTTTCTAATTGGATGCCATCCCATTTATAAACTCTTGGCATTATTTCCTGAACTTTAGGGGTGCTATTGAGGAAGTTGGTATCTGAGTTAGTATACAGAGTGTTGCTTCTATGTTTTCTCCTGGCAGTTGCAGAGTTTCTGGTCTAATTCCTAGGTCTTTGATCCACTTTGAGTTGACTTTTGTGCCCGCTCAGCGACAGAGATCAAGTTTCATTCTTCCACCCTTGCATCTCCAGTTTCCCAAGCACTGTTTATTAAGAAGCCTGTCTCTTCTCCCAGACATGCCTTTGGCATTGAGGTCTCCACAGTTCAGCCAGCTCACCTTGCCATGCCACTACTGCTCTTCTGCTCCTCTATGCTGTTGGGCACTTGCCATTTCCTGCAACATAGGCTCAGGCTTAGTTTTCTTCTTTGAAATGCAAGCCCAGTGTCAGTACCTCACCATGCTGGGAAGTGCACATGTCCCACCCACTGTGGGTACCAAGAGCGGCCTCCCACCCCTCTCCATTTGAAGTTAGGTAACAAGGAGACAGATCTTGAAGGGAGGACTCTGAGCCCAGAGGGTGGAGGGCGATGGGGAAGGAGGTTCACCCCATCCAGAAAGAAGGCTTAGACCAAGTTTGGATGTGGGAATAGAATGTGTCTTGAGATTCACAAACACAGAGTACCCAGGCTGCTTGACTGGATTCTGAGAAAGGAAAGTGATGTTAGTGTCTCCCCTGAGATCACCCAGTCAGAAGCAAGGAGGGCAGCTGGGCTGCAGCTGTAGCCCGATGCCCTTTGCAGTTGTGGTCTACACCTGCCCCTGGTCTCCTCCACACAGCAGGGTGTCTGTGTGGTTGGCCACTCACGCAGAATCAGAAGGGACGGTTTGGAAGCTGTTTTGATTTTAACATGTCAGGCACAAGTTCCTTTGAACTTTGGGGCTTATGGAGTGAAGTTGGACACAACTAGGAGACTGTTACAAATCGTGAATGGGTTTCATGTGACCCTACTATGGGATTACAAGTCTGCCAGGTGCATGGAGAAGGCATGTGGAGTCCCTACCCTTACTTGATTAGGGTACTGAAGGGAATGCTTGATTGTATTGAAGAGTACTTGAAGCAACTTTGGGGTGGTACACAGAAGCCGTTACAGACTAGGAAGGAGAGAAAAGATAGGACCTTTAATCCTGTCTGGGTTCCTACTCTGATTATGTTCTGAGCATATTCTGCATGATCTTGCCTTTCTTAAATTCAGATTTAGTTTATAGAGTGAGGCTTCATAAATATCAAATATGAAAACATTATTTTAAACTGGAAAAAATTGCTTTTAAAAAATGTGCCATATCCTCCTGAAAAAGATGGAGGTTTGTTGTTTTTTTTCTTTTTAATATTTTTTAGTTGTAGATGGACACAATAACTTTATTTTGTTTATTTAGTTTCATGTGGAGCTGGGGATTGAACCCAGGGCCTCACATATGCTAGGCAAGTACTCTATGACTGAACTACAACCCCAGCCTCCAAGATGGAGTATTTTATAGCTTCACCTCAAAAACGGCAAATATGTGCAACCCCCATGTTTCTTGTGAGTGGAAAGTTACAATATACTTGGAAAACAAATCAAAAGCACAACAGCAACAAAAGTCAGAAAGGTGAACCTCTGGAGAAGCTTAGGTCTGTGGGTGCCTGGTCAGAGTGCAGGCCAAGCATGGGGTAGATGGATAGATGACAAGTGGTGGCTGCAGGTTCCTCGGTTCCCCCAGGGATCTGACCCATGCTTGCTCAGCAGGTGAAGGTCACACAGCAGGTGCTCACCTCAGCTCCCTCAGGTGAAGAAGCTGCTGATGTAACTCCCTACTTGCCTCCTAAATGAACCCAGTTGCCTGGCTTTAGGATGGGGATAGCTTCACTGGGCTGCTGTGGTGTAGATTCACTCACTGGAGAGCTGAGGAGTGAAGCACAGGGCTTGCCCTGCCCAAGTTTTCTGAACTCTGCATTGGGAAGGTGACCAGGGAACACTGTGGATGCTGATCCTTGCTGCTGTCTCCTGCATGATTCCCACTTGAACTTTCCCGAACGCTCACTTTTTCCGCCTGCTCACCATTCACTGTGTTTTGCTTTGTGTGTACCTGCATCTCGGCTGCTGTGTGACTTTTCTCTGTGTGCTGCTCTGCCCTGGCATTGCAGCAGCCCTGGGCTGACTAGCCTGGGCCAGTCATGGAACTCCCACCCCTCAGTGGTCTGCAGCCTGACATCTCCTTAACTCAGAGTGCAGGACAATTGTCCACATGCCCAGTGTGTTTTCAGCCAGTCAGCTGAACACCTGCAGGTGCATCTCAGGTGAAGCTGTTCCTGAGCAAAGCTGTGGATACCAGGGGAGGACTCTACTGGTTTTCTGAGTGGAATGCAGGGCTAGAGGGTTCCCTGGGACAGGTTGAGGCTGCAGAGCTGAGTTTTAGAACAACTGCTTCCCCTGGTCCTTCAACTACATTCACTGACAGAGTCACTGCACATGGAATGTTGGGCTCTATTTTAGGGGAGAAATGGCATCCTAAGAAGGAAAAAGAAGTGCTTAATTCGTTTTCAAACTAAATAGTTGGTATTTATGGCATCTCCAACTTTTATTTCTGCCATTTCTTATACATATCATGTCCCTGCAGGATGGTTAGTGGATTAAAACCCTTAGACTTCATGTGGGTTTTGAGGGTGGCCAGCCATTTCTGCTCCCTGCCCTGCCATGATGGAGACATATGAGGAGAGAATACTGGAGGAGACTACAAGTTTTCAGAAGGTTTGGGGTATGATTTTAGCTCCATTTATATTATTAATGTTGACAGATGCCTCACTGTGACTTCCAGCACTGAGTCCTGGATGAGCCAGCGGGTCCCAAGATTCAGGAGCAGCTTCATCCAGCTTGCTTAATCCAGTTACTTGGGGCTGCACACAGCTTCAGTTCCCTAAGATTTAAACTTAGGATTCCACCTCAGTTTAACCCAGTGTTTGGAGAAATAGCTCAAGATACATGTCTTACCCAAGCACACTAGGACAGTCACACAGGTGTGATGGAGGTAAAGTCACAGCCCTCATTGTTCTTAGGTGAAACTACCTGATATATATGCATGCAGGGAAGGAAATTTCATGGAAATTTCATGGCTCTCCTGCTCTGACGTCTCCCTCTACAAGATGCTCATATACCTGTGCTGCATCCTCATGCTCCTCGTGCCCACCCTGGTCATCTCCAGCTCCTACACCCTCATCCTGCTCCTCATCCACAGGACAAGCTCAGCCAAGGGCCGCAGGAAGGCGCTGGCCACCTGCTCCTCCCACATGACCGTGGTGTTGCTCTTCTTTGTTGCCACTGTGTACACCTACATGCTCCCCGGCTCCTAACACACAGTGCAGCAGGATATGATGGTGTCAGCCGTCTACACCATCCTCACTCCCTTGCTGAACCCCCTCATCTACAGCCTCCACAACAAAGACATCACGTTGACTCTGAGGAGCCTGGTTCAGTCAAGGTGGTGCCACCAAAGGGTCGTGAGAGGAAACCTAAGAGGGAGTGCCTGGGAGTGAGCCTGCTTCTCTCCCCTGTCCCTTCTCCTCTCCTGATCTCTCCTGTCTGTTGTCCTTGGGACCCAGGGCCCAATGTGGATCCCTCCCTCAGTCCCACTCCCCTGCCTGGAGCTTCTGCTCCACTCTGCTTATTTATCCTGTTTATCTCAGTGTATTTTACTTCTTGAAATCCATTGAAAATTGTCACTTTAGTTGACCTAGCATCTTTTTCTAACCTCCCTCCATCCTGGGTTCACAGGTAATATCTGTGAGACCTAAGTGCCAGCCTTACCCTTAACAGAGACTCACTGTGCAGACCTCACACCTTGCAGAGCCCTGGAGGGGCCATTGGCTGCTCCCTCTCTCTGGACTACCCTATAAGGCGTCACTGATCTGCGACAGCCATGTGCTCCCAGCAGTCTGATACCGTGCCTCAATAAGTACAGAGGGGCATAGTTTTCTCAATGTTAAAAGAGCTTTGATTCTTCACATCATGTAAAACCACAAGAATGAGCCCTAATTAGAATAAGTTATTCTCTGTATATGTATGGTATGTCAGAATACACTCTACTGTCATGTATATCTAAAAAGAACCAACTTTTAAAAAGTGAGCTTTATGGGTGTAAACACCAGTGGTTTTAATACTACTGAAAAAAAAGTCATTAATATTAAAGTCCAGGGAGATAATAGGTTCATCTAATTTTACAGGATATAAATAAAAGTGGCTTCATATATAATTCTTTGGAATTTAGACTACTGTAGACAGTGGTGTACTATATTTACATTGACTACAAAAACTGTCTTGGAGGATGGGAATTCAGGAAATTTATATGTCTAAGCAATTTTGTTTTGAATTTATTTATTTATTTATTCATTTATTTTGGTACCAGGGATTGAACCCAGGAGTGCTTAACCATAAAACCACATCCCCAACACTTTTTTAAATTTTAAATTATGGGAGAGGGTCTCACTAAATTGTATAGAGCCTTGCTAAGATTGTTCTGCCTCAGCCTAGCAAGCCAAGCTTTTTTCTTTGAAACTAGGGAAGCCAGTAAAATGATTTTGGACTGGTGACTAGTCTGTGCCCTCCCTGCCAAGTATCATGCTGCCAAGGACATGTCTGTGGGTCTACCAGCACCAGATCACTGTTGCTTTCAAGACCAATACAACCTGTGTGTCGAGTGCTTCTGGAACATAAGGAGGTGGGAAAACATACATCATCTCTGACTAAGAGGCAAGAAAGTGACAGGAGTCCTGAGGTCATCAGTCATGCCAGGTGGCACCCTGACCTCACCTTATTTACTACCAAGGAAGGGAAGCTGGGTGCTTTGGGGCCAGAGCACCATCATCAGGGCTGAAAAGCAGCCTCTGCCAGCCATGGCAGCTCCAAACTATGTTTCTAGCTGACCATCACTCCTGCAGGTTTTATTAGCGGAATTTGCCTGAATTGGGTCAAAAGGGTCATCTATGAAGAAAAAGGAGCTTATCTAAAGGTAGTTAGGTTGCTAGGTGTACAGACTGATGATTAAACTAAATACATAAAAGGAACAAAGCTGATGAAGTGAACACCAGCACTGTAAGTCATCCTAACACCATCAGGGCCTGGTTGGTATCATTGCACTTATTATTTTTTTGCTGGTGTCATTGGGAAGTCCATCCTATGTCAACCTTCCATCAAGTTTATGGGATTTTACTTGGCTTTTGTTTTCTTGGTTTTTAACAAGTGTTTTGCTTATCTGTTTACCTTCTGGAGAACAATGTGCAAGGGGAAATGGAAGTCTTTGTTGAAGTTGCAGATGGACTCTGAGGTTTAGATAGAGATGTGAAAGGGGAGGATTCCCAGCTGCCCTCTGAGTTCTAGCCACTGCCACTCAACTAATGAAGAGCCATGTGACCTCTGACAGCCTTTGGAAGCCTGTGACTTTTCTCATGTCATTTTTAAGAGGAGGAAGAGAAACTTCTTAATCAAATTTCCTGAGGAGGAGGTGCCCTGGGCTGCCTTGAACTTAATGTAACAATTGGTTTTTGGAATTATTACAATTATTATTATGCCCTGGAATACCTGACCATGGGTGCCCACCCCACGCCAATCAAGTGTGTGGGCACCCACAGTGACTGTGCATGGTTTCTGGAGATCTGCTTTCCCTGGCTTTATACTATTGTGCTTTATGCAGTTGATCCCTGTTGTAAGTACCATGGATTTATTGATTTTTATGTGTAGGATTAAATTGCCTAACTATACCATTATTTATTAATACCTTCTATTGTTGATGAATGTTGTCTTCAGTTTTTAGCAATTTCAAATAATGCTCCTATCTACATTTTTGTACTTGTGTCCTATTAGCATGATTTTAAAAAATGATTGTTATTAATAATATACTGTCCATTAAAAAAAAACTGGAAGAAAGGATTTTGAAAGTTTTTACCATGAGGAAACAATTAGTGTTTAAGGGAATAAATTTTTGGCTTAATATGAATATTGCATAATGTATACATGTGTCCAATATTACATAGCACCCCATTAATATGTGCATTTTTACATTTTTTATAACAGTGCAAGTTAAATTGAAATTTTAAAATCATTGTTATTAAGTACATTACACTAATTCAGATAGAACACTATAGTTTATGATATGTTTTACTATTTTTTAAAAGTTTATTTGGTACTGGAGGTTGAATCTAAGGACACTTAACCACTGAGCCACATATCCAGAACTCTATATATTTTTATTTAGAGACAGGATCTCACTGGGTTGTTTAGGGTTTTGCTAAGTTGAGGCTGGCTTTGAACTCACAGTACTCTTGCCTCAGCCTCCCAAGCCCCTGAGATTACAGGCCTGTGCCACCACACCTGGCCTATTTATTTTATTTTTAATTAACTAATTATAATTCTATAACTTGAAGTACAATGTGGGTTTCAATATTGATTTGTTGTATATCCTAAGATCAATAAGTGAATCCTCATCCAGTGAGAATGGCTAATCTTAAAAAAAAAAAAAATAGAAGTAAGTAACAAGCCCTGGCAAGGCTGTGAATCACTCCCCTGTTGTAGATTACCTGAAGAAAAATATATTAGGAGTGATTTCTATATAAGCATTTTTATTTTTTATAAATGAGGGATTTGAGCACAGACTAACTCTTTCTCTTTAGGCAAGGAATGCATTGGAGTCTAAATCATTCGATACATAGTGACCACATTGGGTTAGTACAGTAACAAACGCCATCTATTTCATTCTGAAGATATTTGCTGCAGGGGCTAGGCTACAAAGTAACCAGGACCTAGAGTGAGGATGGTGGAGTAGAAGCCAGTGTGTCAGCCAGGAACCCAGAGTGTTCCCTCTGCATCTGCTATCTGCTGTGTGCTCCCTGCTGAGCTGGGGAGGAGACTCTGCACTTCCAGGCCTCAGGGAGGTCACCATAGCAACCCTGGGAGCTCATGTCCTGCATTGCTGCCAGAACTGCAAAAACTGTTTTATGGGTGTGGGAACCCAGGGAAATCCCTGTTGCCTCCAGTTGCCACAGTCTATCTTCAGAAAGGAAGAAAACATGCAGCTTCTTTCTTCCTCCCACCCTAGAGAATACTCCCTGGGCTGCTACTCACAGTCTTATAGGAAACCAGGTGGCCAAGGAGACAGGATAAGCCATTTGCAGGCTGAAGCCCTGCAGGTCAGGTGGCTGCAGCTCAGGAGGCATCCTGACCAACAGACATTGTGGACCAAGGCTGTCACAAGACCTCCATGTCAGGGGAAATTGATCAGCATTGTTCCAGAACATATACAGGAAAAAAGTTAAGAAGGATTTGGCTGCAAAATGCAAGAGAGTGGGCGTGCTTCTTTCTGCCTGTTTCATCCCAGCTGCTATGATGTAGTGTACACTCAACAGTTTGTAGTTTGAAGGCAAAGTATAATGTGAGTCTGGTGGGGGGGGAGGGCAGAGGTTGGGTAATTGATTGAAAATTTTCCACTAAATCGGTCGTATTTTCAGTATTCTACAATCTGCAGGCCGGTATTGAAAATAAAAGCAAAAACATCAAAATTCAATGCAACACTAAAGCAAACAAGATGATCACTGAATGACAAGGAGCACAAACAGGGATTAAGAGAGTCAGGGGGAGCTGCTAGAAAGACCCCCCTCCGGGTCCCAACAGCACTGACAGGGGTAATGCTTTTGAGACATCCACTGAACTCTGAGTATTAGTTTCCATATATGGGGAGATAACAATATATCACACAATTTTCTGGGAGATTAAATGAAGATACACACACTTAGGACAGTTCTTTTTATACACTGAACAAGGACTAAGGCTGTGTCTTAACTGACTTAATACATTTCATCAATCAGACCTTATAGACAATGTGGGATTTGAGATGATTTAACATTGGTAAAGGTTTTGAGTTTAACAAATACAGATATAGAATATAGATATAGAACAGTATGAGAATGATCCAGAACTGTGCCAGAGAGCTCTGTTGCTTCCTTAGCTCTAACTGCAATGTCCTCCACGTCCCAGAGGGATTTGTGAACAGGCAACTCCCATCCAATCTCTTGTGACTACCTACACCAGGGGTAATGTCACTCTCCTCTTCCTGGTGACTGAGCCAAGCCACACTCCCTGGCCATCTGGGTGAGGTACATCATTCTCTAAGGTGAGTTCAGATAAGCAAGTGGCACTGGAACTCAGGACCATTGCTGTGAGGGTCTTTCTCACCTGCTGTTGAAGTATGCTATTAGGTCCTGACAGCATTTCTCCATTTTTCTCTATCATCTGTTTTTCTGAAGAAAAGAAATGTATTTGCATCTTAAAACTTTCATGTAGTATTTTTTTATTTGTAACATCTTAAGAAATGTATTTTTATTTTCAATTATTTAGGGACATAAGAGTATGTATTTCTTTTTAATGTTTTGAATGGCAGTAGGATGCTGATGGCGTATAGAGAACTGAGGATGTTATGTTAAGGGGAAAACGTGTGAGTGTATGGGGCTAATCTATCTAAGCAACTTTGGAGAAGAACTCTAATGAATAGACAAAAGATAATTTAGGGAAGAATGCATAAAATCAAATACCTATATGTATTTAGAAAATTACCCAAAGTAAAAGTAGGAGTTTGAAAGTGGGAGGGAGGAAGAAAAATAAAAAGGAATGAAAGAGAAGAAAGGGAAAAAATAGAAAGGGAGAAAGAAAATAAGAAAAAAGGGGGGAGGGGCTTATGTGATTCCTCTACATTATATTATTCTGGTGATTCAGTTGTTAAAGTCCTATTTTATGCAAAGTTCTTGGTTTCACATATGTTGGGGTTAAGAAGGGGAAGGGTAGAGGAGAATGGATGAGAATAGACAAAATAAATCTCTTAGAATTTTGTTTTCTTTTCTTCCAGTAGGTGGCACTGTCTATTCCTAGCTTGAGTCTCTACCCTCAGGGTGGTGGAGGTAACCAGTGTGAGAGGGCTTGAGCTTCTGCCTGGAGCCTCCCTGCTCTTAGTCTCTCTGAGTTGGAAACCAGGTGCCTGTACAGCTGCAGTTCTGTGTTGATAGCCAAGTCCCCCCAAAAAGATTGTGAGAAAGGCTTTGAGTTATCACATCTGGGGGTAGGGGAATTGGAAAGCAGGTACCACAGAACCATGCTGATAGCCACACCCTTTGATAGAAGGTGAGAAAGGCTTTCCAAGATGGATTTCGTCAGTTTCCCAAGTTGGGTGTTTGGTGCAGTGGGGAGGTGTTGGGGTGGTGGGGTGCAGCGGAGCATCGGAGGGAGAGACCGCACAAGAGACTCACTTCATGCAATCGCAGGGGGGAAATTTATTAGGGATCCGTTCCAGCGCGCTGGGGCTCTGTGCTCACTCAAGAAGGGAGAGCAGCCCAGAGCCCAGAGCAGAGGTCAGGTGGAGCAGTTCTTTTCTCCAAAAAGTACACTTTTTGGAGAGGGTGGTGGGCTTAGCATACATCAGAACAAATCATCATGAGGTGCGGGGAAATTGAACAACAATTCTGAAACATGATTAGTACATACATTGGCGGGAACAATCAGGGCAGGGGTGATTGGTTGTTTCTAAGCGGGGTACACATTTAAACTGATTGGTTCTGGGGCCTAAATGTCTACGTGCCATGCTTCCTAGAGTCCTTAGCTATTAAACAATCAGGGAATCAATAGAGACATTTACTAGGCACTTCCAGCATTGTTCTAACAACTTTACAGAGATTATAGGTTCCGGGGATAGCAGAGGAAACATAACAATAGGCTTTTACCATTTTAACAATTGTCTTTTACTTTTTAGCCCAGGCCTTATAATCTAGAAGCTTTACAATGCCCTAGTCTCTTACACTTTAACTCAAGCTCTTGCAGCTTGGAATCAGCTTAGAATTTTTACCTTTACAGGGGTGACCTTGTTCTGTGGCCAGAACTCATCTGGTGACCTGCGTGGGAGCAGAGCATAGTCTGGCAATCTACAGTTCTATAGATTTGCTGATTTTCTATTTCTGATCTGCCTCTTGTGGTCCACCCAGTTGTTCAGACTGCAGGTTTGGGGGCCCGCGTCTGTGATCTTACTGGCAAGCAAAGCCTCAGCGTTCTGCGCCACACTCGCCACTCTGGTGGAATCTGCTAAAGATTTACTGTATGGTGTCCTGTCACATGCTCTGAGATATAGTTTTTCGTCAAGGCAGGACCCTGTGAAGAAACCTTTTGACTGTTTTCTCTGATTTGTGAGCAGAACTGCCAGAAGCGGTATCTCCTCTACTCCACTATCTTGGCTCCGCACCTTGTCTACCCCCTTAGAGTACTTTGATTTGCATTTCTCTAATTACTAGTGAAGTTGAACATATTTTCATATATTTGAGATTGATTGTATATCTTCTGTGAAGTGTCTGTTCATTTCCTTAGCCCATTTATTGATTGGGTTATTCATTCTTTGGATGTTGAGTTTTTTGAGTTCTTTATATATCCTGATAATAAACGCTTTCTGCCATGCGACCAGCCTGCAAGCTTCATAAAAGAGGTTCAAAGCATAGAAATTAACTAGTGAGTTTTAAAATTAAAGAGACATATTCTCATTACCTTTAATGTCCAGCTCTGGAGATGGCTTTTCCTACCTCCTGCCTCCAGCCACCTAATGTGGTGGTGAGGTTTACCCAAGAGGCTAGCGAGAGAGAACATACCAGGGAGTGAGCTTTATTGGGGAACAAATAATTCAAGGGAAAATCCCATCCAATGTAGGTCGAGGGGGGGCAGCATTCCAAAGTTAGGGTCAGTGACTGGTCTTTGGGTCAGTGGCCAGGCACACCTCCCCACAGACAAGCCCTCGCACCTGGGACAGGGTGGGGAAGGCTCTGACACAGTTGTCTAAGCACCTCTCACCCAGTCAGGGAGGTAACTCAAATCACGTGTGAGAATGGCTTACCACATATTCCCCCTTTTTGCTTTTAAATATCAGGCGATGATTTACTCTCTCCAGTCTTTGCACTCTCACTCTGAAGACTTGCCATCCTATAATTACAACACAAAAAAGAATTAACAGCAGAGAGAACAATCCAATAATGTACCAGGCTGAGCATTTAAGAATATTTCTAGGGTTAAATCCATTTAACTCCTTCAATATTTGGTTAGCCAAAGAAGAAGGACCTAAAAAATCAGCTCTATTATTTTGAATATCTTGGATATGGTGATGGAGTTCTAAAAGATCCAAGCTATTATTATTATTTTGCCAAATACCTAACAAATAGTTCTTAACCTTCTCTCAATCCCAGAGAGAAGCATTGTACTTGACAGCTGTAACACACACACATATTTATAATTTGCAAGGTATTTAAGCCTTTCCTTAAACTTTAAAGCCAAAAGTTCATTACCTATATTTATAACCGTGGCCTCTAAGGCATTTAACTTAGTCTCAATCCTTTCAACAATATTTACTTGATTGCGCAGAGCCTTGGAAGTATTTTGGGATAAATTATTAAGCAATTTTGCAAGGTGGGGGATGTGGCTCAGTGGTGGCGCACTCGCCTGGCATGCGTGCGGCCCAGGTTCGATCCTCAGCACCACATACAAACAAGGATGTTGATTCCACCAAGAACTAAAAAATAAAAATATTGAAAGTTCTCTCTCTCTCTCTCTCTCTCTCTCTCTCCTCTCTCACTCTCTCTTTAAAATAAAAAAGAAATTTTGCATGTTGAACATTTTGAAATAAAGTTTTTGAGGCTGTGACCATGGATGCAGTGAAAGAAACCAGTGCTAAAACACCAACAATTATAATTCCAATAGCACGTTTAGGTCTCGCTAGCTGGGTATGAATTTGCAGTAAGACTTGAAAACAAGCATCAGCATACCATGGCTCTGAAATATTAGCAGGCAATAAAACAAAAGAGGGCTGATGAAGTATCAGCACTCCTTTTCCTCTATTATACCTGGTAATACAATTGGTTAGGTTACATTTGTTATATGTAACAATATATCTGTCATCTATCCATTTAAATTTTACATTTCCAATAATCAAAACGTAAGGAGATTGGACACAGGCTCCTAAGCCATAGCAAGATCCCTCCTTACAGCTCTTGCCAACAAATTTTGGTAAAGGATTTTCTGTAAAATGTAAGAATTCTGAGGCAGCAATTAAGCACCAAACATCTTTTTGAATACCACCCTCACTGTAAGTCAAAATATTACTAACAAATCCTGCAGGTGTCATAGCAGAATTTTTTCGTAATTGTCTCTTATCAATTTTTGGAGACCAGTCTAAAATATACCCACTATCTTTAGACACCTTATGTTGTACTGGCAATGTATTTACACAATCTATCCATCTAAGAATGGTGCCAATCTCAATTGTAGAACTATTCGGACAGTGGGGTCTTAATGGAGGTTTTGCAGAAATGACTGGTTTGTTATGGGAAAGTCCCATCTTAATCACTGATCTAGTATAAGGTTTTAAGTCTCAATAAATAGTATGATTAGTCAGTCTAGGTCTCCCAACAGCTGTCTTTTCCTCAAATGATACTCTCAGACAGCCAGCATGTTTATTGTGGGACCAACACAAATGTAATTGGGCACTGTAGCCAGAATAATTAAATATAGTCACATGATTGGGAGTAATATGAGTATCTATAAATCCTCCCATCATGATGGGAGTCATTAGTAAACACTGGACTGGATTCTCCAGTCCACACAGCTGGATGTACCAGGGGTGGATCTGGGAAATACATCTAGGAAGTGTCTGCTCAACTCCCATTTACCTGACAGCCCAGCAGGGCAATCACTGTAGCTACCATCATCAATGGAGTCTTGTTCTTCCTAGGAGTCGAATTATTTGCAAACCCTGTGTTTTAAGCTTCTTCACGTCTTCCCATGAGATCAGCTTTTCAGCTAGGTCATGTTGATTCCTCTTCATCCTTCTTCAATAACTCTTTCTTTTGAATGGGGGCTTCTCTGGGTCAATCTTCAGTCCTTTGAATCTCGGTTCTATGATTTTGCATTCAGGCACACAGATAGGACTGAAAGCACCTTCTGGAAAAATATAAGCATGACCTCTGCCCCATATAATCACTGGATCTGGGCCTTTCCATTGACCAGTCTGTAAGTCTTTCCACCAAACTCTCCCTAAAGGGCCTGTTATTGTGAAAGACATATGTCTCCCAGGTGCAGTGTGACCTTCTCCACAATTTAAAAATTTTAAAACAAAGAAGGCATGGTTGAGGCTATTTTGGAGAGTCATAAACCTATTCCCCCCTTTTAATTGATAATTAATTGCAGCTTAATAGATAAATGAGCCCATTCCACAATAGCTTGACCTTGGGGGGTATACAGAATTCCTGTTTTATGATAAATTTGAAATTCTTGGCAAAATTGTTGAAAAGAAGAGCTTGTGTAAGCTGGTGCATTATCTGTTTTAATCTGTAAAGGGCATCCTTACACAGCAAAGGCTGCTAGGCAATGAGAAATTACCTGTTGAGTATTTTCTTTTGTACATGCTGTGGCAAAAATAAATCTGGAATGTGCATCAACTATCACATTTACATACATCGCTTACTGAATTGAGGAATATGAGTTATATCCATTTGCCATATTTTATTTAGTTTTAATCCTCAGGGATTTACCCCTGATGGCAGAGATGGAGAGTGAATAACACACTTAGGGCAGTGACTTACAATTTGATGAGCTTGTTCTCTGGTAATATTAATTTTTTTTTACCTAAGCTAGTAGCATTCTGATGATATAAGGAATGTGAAGCTTGTGCACAATCATATGGAGACATCTGTTGACAAAGAGCTACAAATTTATCAATCTAGTCATTACCTGAACCTAAAGGTCCTGGAAGATTAGTGTGAGCCCGTATGTGTCCTATGAAACATGGGTATTTTTGCATTTGTACTGCCTTTTGTAGATTATGAAATAATTTAAATCACTCTTGTGATGAAGTATATCCAATAACTGAAGTTTCAATATTTTTGGTAACTCCGACTGCATATGAGGTGTCAGAATAAATATTAATACGCTCATTTGTAAAGTAATTTAAGGCACAGATGAGAACTTGAAGTTCCGCTCTTTGGGCAGATGTATATGAAGTTTGTATTACCTCTGTGTGAACATGACTATAAAAACCTGCTTTACCTGAGCTTGAACCATCAGTGAACACCGATAGGGCTCCATCTATGGGCTGGGCATGTACAATTTTTGGAATAATAAGCAGTGTTAATGATGCAAATTGAATAATTTTATCACGAGGGTAATAACTATCTATCTGACCAGGAAAATCAACAAAAGCTATCTGCCATAAGCTAGAAGTTTGAAAAAGCCGGGCT
>NC_135537.1:135505012-135617814 GCF_045843805.1 Urocitellus parryii
CTACAGTACAGTTTAAACTCTTGCTAGAGTTTCAAGTACTACCTTGACTAGAAGTGGTGAGAGAGGGCATCCTTGTCCTGTTCCAGTCCTGAGAGGAAATGCTTTCAATCAGAAATGTGCTTTGATGTGGAAGATGTACTAGGTCCTCCACTCTCTGCCCCCCACAGCACATGTGGGATGTCTCTTGGGAAGGTGGGGGTCCTCTCCCAAGGCTGCCCCACCTGGCAGATGGCCTAGTTCCCCTGCAGAGGTCATATCAGGGAATGGGATGAGCAGCCACACAGCGGCTCATAGCCAGCCGCAGGGGAGGCAGGTGTGGGCAGCCTAATGTCCTTGGCAGCTGCCTGGGTATTGCCGCCTCCCGCTTGCTGCTTCCTGAACAGGCTGCTCAACCAGGACCAAGACCAAGGACCTGGAGCACCACCGCAGAGGCCATTCCAGCCTCTGGTCACCCTCCCACTCTGGCGCTCACTGCCCTATGCCCTTGCTGCCACCGCCAGCCTGGAGCTCTTCACTGCAGCCACCAGACTCCCCACATGGTCGCCAGATGCCCCCTTCACCACCCTGCAGCGGGATTCTTGTTACTGCAGCAGGATGAAGATGCTCACCACTGGATGCCTCTGTGGCCTCCGCCCCCCTTCCAATGTCTTCTGGTGCCACAACCACCTCACTGCAACCAAACTCCCAAACCCCATCTGGACTCCAATGCTGCCCACTGAGGACCGAATGTCAATGCCCTTCACCCCACAGTGGACACCTGACCCCTATGCCTCACACTGGATCCCAATAAAGGTGCTTGTTGTGGCTGCCACCACAAACTCTGGAGCTCCTACTGTCACCAGACTCCATCATGGATGCAAGACAGCGATACTCAGCACTGGATGCCAAATTCACACTCTGCAGACGGATTCCTGTCAGCAGTGCAGGATGAAATCGGTCATGGCAACATCCCTCTGTTGTCACCACTGCTGCTTCTGGACTCTCCACTGTGAGTATGCAGCAATGGATCTCCCAAACCACAGCTGGATGCCAACACCTCCGCAGACACCACCCTGCACGCCAATGCTCAAGTCTGGTCCTCCTATGCCTGATTCCCTATGCCTGAAGCAATTACATGTTGCTTCTGCTGCCACCAGATGCTAACCCTCTGTGATGTCCCTTCAGCAACTCCACCCACCACTGCTGCTGTGCTGCCCAAGACCACAGATGTTGGGATGTTGGGCACCCTCCATCACAGTCACCTCACCAGCATCCACTGCTTGCCACCTGCCTTTCCTCTTCCAGGAACAGCCATCACTCCTTCTGTGTGCTTGAGGAGTTGTTGTGCTAACTCAGGGAACTCATCCAAGGAAAACAAGTGAGTACTTCAAAAAAGGCTTCAGTCTTCACAGCAGGCAGTGGGTGGGGCTAGGTGGGTCCAGCCTGCTGGTTTGGGGGCCAGGTAGAACCTGGGGGCTGTTGGCCTGGTCTGGACCTTGACCCTGCAGGGCAAAGTGGAGAGGGATCTCTGGCTGCTCTGGGAGCCCAGACTGGAAGCAGATTCCTACCCCAGATCTTTCCCCCACCCTCACACTCCTCTCTGAAGGGGAATCTGGATTCCAGAGACAGAACCATCTGGGCTCTGGGCCTCTGGGTAGTGGTGTGAGGCCCTGGTACATGGCAGCAGTCTGGTGACAGCCAGAATGGTCAGACTCCAGCCACCTGGATGTGGGGAAAAGCAGCCTCTTGGGAAAATACCCTCCTAGATCTACCAAACAGCCTGACATTGGCTTCTTTCAAGAGATTATCAAGAAAGGAAAAATATGTTACCAAGTTTTGCCTTGCAAAGGGTAGTGGCAAAGACATCAGAGTTGGTACAGCTGGATTCAAATCACATTTACTGGGTGACGTTGGCCAGGGACAGAACTAGGTACAACCTTGGTTTTGCATCTGGTAAAAGAAAACAGGGAGGATGATAAGCCATGGGTTAAATTAAATTGTTCTGCACTACCTCAACTTCAGAGCTAGGTAGGCATTTAGCATTATTTCCATGCAGAAATATATTCTCAGACTATAGGTGACACATTTAGAAATGCACCTTTGGAAGACAACTGACCTCTGAGGTAGGGAGTTGAAATTTACTTCATGTTTTTAGATGAAATAATAATATATGGAAGATCATAAGCCAAAGCATGAAATGTTGGGTCAGGCTCATGAAATTATAAGCTGTTTTCAAATTTGTTTAAAGTTACATTGAGATAAATCTGTGTAAATCAAGCCCCCTGGGATATCCCCCACCTCTGCCACACACACAAGGAGCACTGTCCACAGTTTTGTACTCCGCTGTACAGTGTCACCAATTATATCATTATATGTATATACACATACATAGATACAGATTATGTTATATTTTGTTCCTTTTGGCTTGTTTTGGGACCTTCTGAAAATAGAATCTCATATACATTCTTTTGTTCCCCTTCAGCTCAGCATCAAGAGAAAGGAAACACCAGAGAATCTTGAGGATTAGAAGGACACCAGCCCTGCTGTGGTCACCCTAGAAGCTGACTGGCCTGCACACACCGAAGCTTGAGGAAACAGCAGCCCTGCTTCAGCCACTTGGGGGCTGGCTGATCAACACAAGGTGGAAGATTAACTAAGAGGACAAATGGACTGTTTCATCCTCTAAGAGGGCTCTCATACTGTGACAAATTGCCACCCTTACTTCTATCACATACATAGTCCTTTCCTTGGTCTTTACTACAGAATTGATAACAATCAATCACTCATATATCTAACCCATAATGGGGGGGGGTGAAAGGCAAGATTGGAGGGACTTTGGATTGGGCAGAAAGAAGTTAGGGGAGGGAAGGGGATATGGGAGTGGAAATGATGGTAGAATGATTTGATTTTTTTACCCTATGTACATTTATGTACATTTAAGACTGCAGGAATAGTGTGCCTCTGTGTTTAACAGTCAAAATGCATTCTGCTGTCATATATAACAAATTGAAAAGAAAAATTCATAAAAGACTAAGGCTTAAAAGGAAGTCTGGGCACTTTTCTGGCCATGAATATATGTACACTTTTCTTGTATAAAATTAAAATTTATTAATTAAATTGCCTATGTTCCATAGGTCAGGCATACTCTCCCTTTAAGAAATGTGGGTTGATTACAAGATTCCAGAATGTGGATCCCCAGCCACAGACCATAAGTTACCAATGGTAACTTAAAATCTCCCCACACAGAAAACATGAGTGGTTTTGCTAGCAAGTTTTATCAAATGTCAATGGAGCAAATAATTTCATTCTTACACAAAATACTCCAGGGTACTGAAAAATGACATCCCTCATTTACATAATTCTCCCAAGGGGGAAATACATACATACATACATTAATCCTAGAATACATAAAAATCAACGTGCTCCTCCACCTCAATAGATTAAAGGAAGAACATGATAAGGTTTTCTCAATAGACGGAGAAAAGCACTTCATGCTAAGTGACATGCAGGGCATTAGAACTAAAGAACAACTTCCTTTTTCGGTTCAAGAGCAGTTTCCCAAACTCCAACCACTCTTATGTAAGGCTGGGGATATTTTATGGGAGGCAGGTTGGGCAGGTCAAAGGGTTCATTCTTGCAAATCCACACTTAATGGATATTGCTTTGACCTCTCTGTTCAACATCTGTTCACATAACTTGGAGGGAACCTGGAAACGTAATGAAATGTAGTGGAAAAGAAATGCTCCTGAAGGCTGAGGTGGGCCTCAGAGGAGAGTGAAAAGGAGAGTTGGAGCTTGTCCTGGGAAGGCATTGGCATCCACGGTATGAGCTGCTACAGCCCACTGGTCCCCCTGTCGACCTGCAGCCTGGCCTTTAGATGGGGCCAGATGGGCAGCATGGGCAGATCAGGAGAGCATTGAGGCCAGGAGAGCTTCTCAAAGAACATGAACGTAGTCAAGGGTCTCCATGGACAGGAGTGAGGTGGAGCAGAGAAGAACCAAGGCAGTTCCTTCTTCTTCCCCAAACTTAAATAAATAAAGTAAGAAATGAATAAGGAGACATTATAATTGATACCACAAAAATAAAAAGATCATTAGAAACTGTTATGAATGATTATATGAGAACAAATTGGAAAACTTAGAAGAAATGGATAAAATTCTACATAGCACAAGAAAATAACAGGGTGAAGAGACAGATTGCCCACAAAATGGGAGAAAATCTGTGCCAGCTATTCATCTGACAGAGGATTAGTATCCCAAATAATAACAACTTGGAAAATATAATACCAAGGGACAAGTAATCCAATCAGAAAATGGGCAGATGAGCTGAATAGGCACTTCTCAAAAGAACAAGTATACAGATGGCAAATAGACACATGAAAAAACGATCAACATCTTTAGTCATCAGAAAAATGAACATCAAAACTACACTGAGATTTCACTTCACCTGTCAGAATGACTATTTTTATATTAAGTAAAAAACCAAACCAAACCAAACCAAACAAGAAATGCTAGTGATGATTCAGGGAAAACAGAACATTTACACACTGGTGGTGGGAATGTAGATGAGTATGACCAGTCTGGATAACAGTATGGAGGTGCTTCTAAAAGCAAAAAAAAAAAAAAAAAAAAAAATAGAACTACTACGTGACCCAGCTCTACCACTCCTGAGTACATACCAGAAGGAATCAGTCAGCATGCAGTAGGATCCCAGCATATCCATGATTATCATGGCACGATACACAATAGCTAAGCCATGGTGTCTGCAATGTGAAAGTAGATAGGCATACAACAGATGAATGGATAAAGAAAATGTGGTACATATACACAATGGAATATTAGCCATAAAGAAGAAGAATGAAATTATGGCATTTGCCAGTAATGGACAAAACTGGAGACTATCATGCTAAGTGAAATAAGCCAATCCCCCCCCAAATCAAAGGCTGAATGTTCTCTCTGATATATGGATGCTAACACTAGGTGGTGAGTGGGGAATAGAAGTTCATTATATTAGACAAAAGGGAATGAAGGGAAGGGAGGGATGATGGGAATAGGAAAGACCGTAGAATGAATAGGACCTAAGTTTTCTATATTCTTATATGAATACACGACTAGTGTAACTTTAATTACCACAAAATGGGATCCTAATTAGAATAAGTTATACTTCATGTATGTATATAATATGTCAAAATGTACTCTACTGTACATGTATATCTAAAAAGAACAAATAAAAAATTAAAAAAAAGAAAGCTTGTAAGGGGACTGGATATGATCAGAGGATGTTATGTGCATGTTAATATATGTATAAAAATATACAATCAATCCCATTATTTTGAACAATTAAATGTGCTAATAATTATGGTAATAAAAAGAAAACTACAGATAATGATGTGGCTGTGTCCCTGTAGTATGCTGTTTTTAATTCTTTTGGGTATAGACCAAGGAGAGGGATAGCTGGGTCAAATGGTGGTTCCATTCCCAGTTTTCCAAGGAATCTCCATACTGCTTTCCATATTAGCTACACCAATTTGCAGTTCCACCAGCAATGTATGAGTGTACCTTTTCCCCCACATCCTCCACAACACTTATTGTTGTTTGTGTTCATTCCACTATCATATATACATTTAAAAATTAATTTAAAAAAACTACAAACTGATATCCTTGATAAATTTGGTAAAATTCAACATCTTTTCATGATTTAAACCCTCAACAAATTAGGTATAGAAGTGACATACCTCATCACAATAAAGACTGTGTAGAACATTGTGCTAAATGTGGAGAAGCTGAACGTGTATCTTCTAAGGTCTGGAGCAGACCCAGGAAGTCCTCTGTCACTACTCCTAGTGAATGCAGAACTGAAACTCTTGACCAGGGTTAAGCAAGAGAAAGAAGTAAAGACCACCCAAACTGGAAAAGAAGTTAAATGTTCCTGTTTGCAGATGACATGATTTTATACGTAGAAAAACCTGAGGATTCCACCAAAAAACTGTTGAAACCAATAAATAAATTTAGTAAATCTGTAGATATTTATCATTTCTTTATGTTAAAACTTCAAAATCCCCACTTGGCCATGGTCACTGAGCAGATCAGACTTCTCTTGTTCACTCTTCTTGCTCTGCTTCCTCTGAGACCATGTCTGATATGGCTGAGATCAAGAAATTTGATAAGTCCAAACTGCAGAAGACAGAAACACGGGAGAAAAATCCTCTGCCTTCAAAAGAAATGATTGAACAGGAGAAGCAAGCAGGCAAATAGTAATGAGGCATGCACCGCCAATATGCACGGTTTATTCCACAAGCATTGCCTCCTTATTTTACTTCTTTTAGCTGTTTAACTTTGTAAGATGCAAAGAGGTTGGATCAAGTTTAAATGACTGTGCTGCCCCTTTTCACATCAAAAAATCGAGAACTACTGACAACGAAGGCCAGGCCTGCCTCTCCCATCTGCCTGTCTGGCTGGCAGAGAAAGAAAAGAACTTGCCTGTTGGTGAAGGAAGATGTTGGGTGGGAGGATGGTGACTCTAGAGTAAGATCCAAGCTGTTCCAAGGTGTCCTGCAGCCTGTAAAATGCAGTTTAATCAGAGTGCCTTCTTTTTTTTGTTCAAATGATTTTAGTTACTGGAATGCACAATTTTTTAAATATGCAAATAAAAAGTTTTAAAACCTGAAAAAATTTCAAAATCCTTTCTTCTAGCTTTTGAAATGTACAGTAATAACTGTGATCTATATCACCCTCATGTGCAATAGCTCACTCAGAGTTCTTGATCCATCTAACTATAGCATAGGACCCATTAACCACCTTCTCCCCATCCCACATGTATTTCTATAACTTATCAACTCCACTCTGACCTATGCTTTGTTACTTTTTGCTCCCAGGCTTCAAGTGTTCATTCTACTATTTTAATTCAAAACCTCCACAACAGTCACAGGAATTCTTAAAAACACACTCCAGATGGAACTAATTAGACTTAAATTACTCTTTTGTTCATTATTGTCATTAAAGGCATCCTTTTCCTATTAGTGGCTCAACCTCAAAACCCTGAACATCTGCTGCTATCACAATTGTTTCCATTTCCACATTATCTCTGTATTTAGGGTTTATATCTTCATTCCACACATGTGTGAGATCATGTGGTATTTGTCTTTTTGTGCCTGACTGATTACACTTATCATAATGTCCTTAGGCCCATCCATACTGTTGAAAATGACAAGATTTAATTCTCTGCATGACCAAATGGTATGGTTGATTTGACATTCTGCATCTTTCTTAGTAAAAGACATGGAATAATTCATTTAATATTTCAAAAATATGACTCTTATCTGTAAAGGAGTGCTATTTAGTCTATGCTATAGAAATATGTTGAAATCTTCCAGATTGCTCTTAGAGATGTCTGATTAAACTCCCGACCTCATTATGTCTCTCTCTTCCCTTACTTTTTTGTCTCTACCTAATCCTTGATGAGAGATAAGCATCATTGTTTCATGCAGAGCTTTTATCTATATATCATCTTTCTATCTATCATAATTTGATAAACACTCTGGAACTTGCTATCAAGCCTGAAAATTAGGACTGTGTTCATATCCTACATCTAACCACTTGGTACCCCTAGTTTCATTCCCCTGACTATCCCCTCTCAAACTTCCTCTCATCTGAGCCCTGTGGTCATTTATTTTTAATGCACTTTTATGGCATGTATGTATATTCCTGAAAATAATGTATTTTTGGTTGTTTTAATTGTTTACAGCCTTATAAAAAGGATATTAATGATAATCTTTGGGAATTTGATTTTTGAAAATTTAATGTTTTGTTGCTAAGATTCAAACAAATTATAGTGTGTCTCGATAGGCTACTCAGGGGAAAAAAAAGAGATTTCTCTGTTGGTGAGGGTGATTAACCCCAATGAGCAAGGACATCACGTTGTTGCTATATGATGGAGGACAAAGAGGACTGTCTGGAGTTTTGTGTGGGATGCCTCTTAATATTTCCATGACCAACAAATAAAATAAATAGCAACTCCATAAGATCCCCTTGCCCCCCAAAGTGCTTTTGAGGGTTTATATTTCCCCCAAATAGAAGTCACCTCTGCAAGTAAAGACTGAGGGGCAGCTGAGTGGTCCTCAGAGATTAGAGTGTCAGAGATGTGGTCATCCCTAGGTTCTGATACCACCTTCTGAAGAAAGTCACTTCCTGCACTTAATAATCACTGGGCAACCTCAGCATTCTTTTCCCTTTTATTAGTCTTTCAGAATGCACCTTTGTATCAGATTCTTTGTATTCAGTGTTTCTGGTTTAAATATAACAGATGTGATTTCTGTTTCCTTAACCATCCTAAGGAAACTTCATTAACATAAAAGCTATCAAGGCTTTTCCAAACTTAGTCAATCCTAAGGGCTTACATAGAGTAACTTAAATTACTATGTTAATATTATTTCAGGACAGCATGCTTGACAGAATCAAAGGAAGATGGCTCAGACAATGACTTGAAAGACAGGGGCAGTAGTTTTTATTCGCAATGGAATCTATACATGTACATATAGATTCTTATGATTATTGTAGGAAATGAAGAAAGGAAGGTCAACTTCCCTTATCTAACTTAATGCAGAGGAATAATGTGAGTTTGATTTCAACAGTTAGGTGTTTGGACTTCTCCTAAGAATATATATTTTCTCAGGTCTTCTTCTATAGTGTTCTCTTTGGCACTTAATGTTTCTCTATAGAAAATATTTGAAATATTTTGTTACATTTGACCTTATTGAGTTATACCCATAGCAGAAATATTAACCTTGTATACATATTTAAACATATTATTGAAGGATTCACTTATTCATTTAACACAATTTTATTAAGCAGTTACTATATGTCAACTGTCCTAAGTGCTGAAGTAGAGCAGCGAACAAGACAGATCCCAAACCTTCACATTGAGGCTGGGAGAGACAGAGAATAGTTAAATTTATGTGACATTTTCATTGCCTAACCTTGAAAATGCCCTGATAAAATACATTTATTTACTGCATCCTGTGATCATTCATTCATGCAAGTTTATATTAAGTTGTAATCAAATCCTTTTTGGTTCAAAAGATGGTAATTTTGATAGTTCTCATCCTTGGTGTTCTAGGGTCCCAGAACATGTTAAAATGTGAGTACCATCATCTTCAAAAATTCATGGACAAATTCTTGGCAACAGGAATTATATAGAGAAGATAATAAATGTTTTACCTGGTAGTTAAAAAAACTGAATAATAAGACAACCTGTGTATTACTCTAAGATATACTCAAGCCATCTTTTAAGAACATTTTATTTGGAAAAATAAGATTGATGAGGAATCATTTATATGTCATTAATGTTTTGAGAAAGTCTTCTGATTTTCTCATAAGTAGAACAAAACTTGGATTGTGGGTTCCCTTAGTGGGTATTCAGTGATGTGCTGGGTTAACTCTGTTTTGGGAATGTTACCTACATAATCAGAATTAATGGCCAGAATCATGGCCTCGCCTTTCTTGCGCCACTCAGGAGAAACCCAGTCACGTCATTATCAACACTGGTCTTTTTTCTTCATTTGTTATATGGCACCTAAGATTTTGACCATTGTAGTTTTATTTTGTATTAGAATTAATTATACCAGAATTGATTTCATTTATTAGATCAGAATCATTATTCCTGTAAACCATGAAAAACCTACATTACCATCATTTTAGTAAGATTTTAGGGAGAACTCTATGATCTTAAAAGACAGTCTATTTTAATCAATGTGAAGGAAGCACAAAAATATATTCCCAAATTCCTGAAAGATTTTAAGGATGGATAAATCAGGTCCACTCTGATTATCTGTAATCATTATCAGATTGCATATCAGAGACATTATTGTCATTCACCCACTCCACCTCTGCCAGCTTTTACTGGATGTACCTTGTATGACCAGGATTGTGACCATAGTCTTGTGTTGATCTATCTTCACAGCTCCTTCCCTCAGACTTGCAAGCTTAGCAGGCAGGATTAAGCATACTAGTCAAATAAAAATGCTGAGTTGTAGTCTTCAAAGCATGAGCTACTATGACCACTCTGTGTCACACCAGCAGGGCAGATATTATTGTTTTAATATGTAGATGTAGAAGCCTAGGCTCAAACTTTTTTCAACTTTACCACTAGTCAATTTTGCAGGGGGGATGTGAACCCAATAGCTTGTGCTGCTGATCAGCCAACAGAAATAGCTGTGTGGTCAAAGTGATAATTTCCATAAATTGTTTCACTAAATGGTTATAAGACTTTGGAGACTAGGAATTTATGGCTGTAAAGTTTAGAGGCAGCTTCTTGTAAGAGATAACATTGGAGGTGGAATTCCAAGTTCCTCCCAGTGGTGAGCACTTTGACCTTGAAATGTGGAATTGTTCTATTGACCAAAAAAGAGTGATTCCAGACCCCATAAGGTAATGGGTATGCAATGTATGACCTCACATTGGTTATGAAGAGCTTCTTCTGTGAAAGAGTTTCTTCAGAGCAGCCTTCATGTCTTGGTTTCTCAGACTGTAGATGAAAGGATTTAACATCAGGGTCACTGCCATATACATCACAGTTATCACAGCATCCTTTAGGCTGTAAGTGGTCAGAGGTCGGAAATACATGCCCATGACTGTCCCATAGTACAAGGAAACAACTGTGAGGTGAGACCCACAGGTGGAGAAGGCTTTGCGTACACCCTTCGTGGAAGGAACACGGAGGACCGTGGAAAAGACACGAACATAGGAGACAACAATGCACAGTAATGGCACAGAGAAAACACCAACCCCTAGGTACATCATTTTCACGTTCAAGTGTATGTCAGAACAGGACAGCTTGAGCAAGGGAGAAATGTCACAGTAGAAGTTGGCCACTTCCTTGCTGCCACAGAAGGACAGAGCAGCTGTGAGCAGAGTGTGAGGAAGGGCATTGGCATTTCCAACCACCCAGGATGCAACCACCAGCAGGACACAGGACCTTGGACTCATGATGGTTGTATAATGAAGAGGGCGGCTGATGGCCATGGCTCGGTCATATGCCATTGCTGCCAGTAAGTAGCTGTCTGTGTTACCCAAGGCTATCATGAAATACATCTGTGTCAGGCATCCCCCAAAGGAGATGGCTTTGCTGTCCAGGAGATGATTGGCCAGCATCTTAGGGATGGTTACAGAGGAGAAGAAGATGTCGACAAGGGAGAGGTTGGCCAGGAGGAAATACATGGGGTTGTGGAGGCAACTGTCAGAGAGAATGGCGAGGATGATGAGTAAGTTTCCCACGACTGTGATGGGGTAAATGAACAGGAAGAGGATGAAGAAAAAAATCCTCCTGCTCCTGCTGACCCGTGACTCCCAAGAGGATGAACTCCATGGTAGAAGACTGGTTTCCTTCCCCCATGGTTCCTTTAACATGAAAGGTGAGAAGAGTCCAGAATTATTAGTGCTATTACTGTGCATTATGATCTTCTGTATGCAGCACTTCTAACTCCAGTGATATGCTTTCTCAATGCCTGCCTTCATGAAATCCAGAGATATTCAAACTTTGAAGAAACATTTCTATTGGTCTCTGGGACTAATTGACATTCACTCCATCACTCATGTCTGAGAAGTGAGCAACGTGTGAATCAGAAGTGCTCATCCTCCCCTGTCAGTGCACCCTAAACTCTCAAGACTCAATCATTTCATAATTAAATCTCATATTCTACAGCCTAGAGTCCATGTTAGACCTTATGGAAAAAATCACAAATATGTGCCAAATACAGTTTATTCATTCATTCATTCATTCAGTGGATAAGGCATAGTCCCTGCTCTCAAGGACCTGATAATTTAAAGCCAGAATCACACACTGATTTGATTATGCATGATAAGGAACAGACAGCCTTTGGAGTCTTTGACTAAGTTCTCCAGAGCAAAGGTTCTATTGGAAGATGGACTAACCTTGAAATGTGGAATTGTTCTATTGACCAAACAGAGTGATCCCAGACCCCATAAGGTAATGGTTTTGTATGAGGCATTGGGAAATTGTAAATCTCAAGGGTCTCTGGGTTTAGGTTCTACCAAAATAAACCCAGTGAATTTTCTCCTCCGGTGTCGCATTTTGAAAGTAGACTTTTGCCACCTCCTTTAAGAGATTGTATATCTGACAAGCCCTCAAATATGAGCTTAAATGAGGAATGCATAATCACCATGCATTTCTTTTTATTCTTCTCTTTTGGTTTTTAGTTTTTTCTTGTGGTGACTTATGCAACTGTACAGTAGCTACAACTACTGCTCAATAAACTCTCAGGTCTATTTTGGCAGGCCTGATATTTCCAAATCCAGCTAAACTTCCAGCTTGTTTTCCCAAACCCCACACACTGCACATTCAGACTAAGAATGAGATTGAAAGACATGGGGGATAAGAAAACATCCATTTTATGTTTTTGACTCCTCCATATTAATAATTTTGGAGTATTTTTTATTGCATACAACAATAAGCTTTCCCTTAATATTTCTTTAGTAAAATCCTGGTTTGTTTTTTGCATTCCCCACATATGGGATGTTCAAAGCACAGCCAGACAATTTATCTGTTATCTATACATATGATGTGTTATTTTTTCACTTAAAGTAGTGATTACATACCTCAGTCTTTTTCCTTAATGTTTCGGTGCTTCAGCTCAGACTATCTTAGTCTTCTAACTGAAATATCATTAGTTCTTCCTTCACTGCTCCATCACAGGTTCCTCTTTGACACATATTACAGTCTAAGGCATAATATCTGTGACAAACTACTAGCTGCTTGTCTATATCCATGCTCTTCTCTTCATCTTGGACACAAGTAGACTACATTTCCCAGGCTCCCTTGGGTTGAGATTTGTTCATGTGACCAACTTCTGGCCAATCAGCTTATGTGTTCCAGTACTGGGCTTTGTCTACTATCTCTGTGCCAAATGTATGCAAATATGGAGGATGCTGAATGTGATGATAGAGTCACAGGGGAGGGAGGAGACTCTATCCTAGTTCTCCTCCTCCAGGAGAGACACCCACCATCAAGAATACACACATGGAATGTTACTTTGCCATTTTAGTGATCAATTATTGTGGTAGTCTGAATTTTCATAAGTAATTCACCATTTTTTTCCTAATAGAATTGTACTAAAAAATCCCTAAATATATAATTAATTCTTTCACCAATTCTCAGTGTTTCCTACAGTAATATGTGAGTTACATATTAGGCATGGGGGATGGAGGTCTACTTACCTCTGTCATATCTAATCAGGATGTGCTTTCTCATCTCTACCTCTAAAGACGTTTGGGTTTGTCTTTTATGTTGTCTTTTCTCCTCTTCATCTAGAATCCCTATGCCTCAGATTTCAAAGGGTTCTGTAAACCTGGAGGCTCAGAGACTATGTCCATCTCATATGGTATAGAATGTAAGATTTGAGGTTGGGCTCTTGGCAATATGGCTGACTAAGCTGATGTTGACAGCTTCCTTTCTTAAAAAACACAAGAAAGTATAGATCAATATAAACATAAAACCCCCATCAAACACATAGCCAGACTTAAAAGGAAAAGATGGGAAGACTGCAGTATGAAAAAGAAAAAGAAACCTCAGAGCAAGAATTATATGCCATAAGTGAGGCTGTGTTAGTCCCGTGGGGTTTGTAATCAGGAATTAGGTAGGTTCTCAGGGGTAGGGAATGGAGTTTTTGTGCTTTTTTTGGTACAGATGATATGGACATAGATCCACATACTGATTAATAGTTCTGAATAAAGTGGTTGAAGTGCTGGCCTAATTTGTGGAAAAAGCAGCAGGAAGATTTTTGCCAAATAGAAATTATATAAAAAAGAACAAAAGTTCAAAATATACGTTATGCATTTTTATCAGGAGCAGAGGGTACAGGCCAGGCCAGGGAAGATATCAGTCTGGAAAGAAGTCTGAGTTTTATATTATAGAGGATTTTGATCCAATGCAAGAATTTTATATTTTATTCATTAGGTACTAAGGATTAATAGAGAGGCTGTGGGGTCCACTAACCCATTCTGGTTGGTTCAGTGTAAATGTATGTATTTGAGCATGTACATTAAATGACCTATGAATGTGGCAACATTTTGACTGACAGTCCAGTGTAGGGATAACCTCGCAGTGATAAGAAAAAAAGAATTCAAGAAAGTAAGAAAGAGTGGCATCAAAATAGGAGAGATGGATGGTATAATCAGTGTAGGAACTAAAGCATCAGGGAACCAGCAGAGAGAGGTTTCTGAGCACAGGGACTTCAGGATGGCATGCCACAGTGTTCAATATTAGAGTGTGGTCACAGGGAGAGAAGATTTCTTTGGAAACTATGGAGAAGGAGGTGAAAAGACCCTTAGCCCACCAGGCAGAGGAGTGGGAGGTGCATCCACAAGAAAGCTAGAGGCAGAGTCAGAGCCTTGAGTTCACTGGAGGGAAGTCAGATTCTCAAACACTGCTGGCCACCAATATCCACTTCCTGGGACATGTGTGTGCTCTGAGAAGTCAGTGACATGAGTGGGATGGTGCTGAGGACAATTTTTCAGAGACAGACAAGGCCAAGTGCTTCCCTCTGGGACAACAAAGATGGCTGAGGAGGTATCCTTCGTGTGCTTTATATTCTTATTAGTGCTTTGACAAGGAGACACCACCACCTTGTGAAAGGCTCATTCCCAGGCACAAGTGAGTATGGGAGTAGACGGCGTCTCCTCTCTTAAGACCACGCACTGTGTGAGAGTGTATGTACAGCACATGCCACACAAACTGTGACCCTGGAGACAGATAGGACCTAAGAGTGAGATAGCCTGTCTTAGCTACTTCTTCATGATCTTGTGTTCATGAACAGGAACCCCAGGAGAAGTGAAGTGAGTGGGTATTGCATCTTTGGAACTTTAGAATCTGGAGTAAGAAAGGTTTGTGCCCTGGTTTAACTGCTACCTCTCAGTGTAACTTTTGGCCATTTATTTAACCTGATAAAATGGCATCACAACTCAACTTACCTCGTGAGGGTCAAGGGAGGGAATGGATGTGGTGCAGATGGTGGTGCTGTACCGCTTGATGTTGCTGTCATAAACCCTCAGTCCAACGTCCACAGCCCTTACCTGGGGAGTCAGCTCAGATGCTGTCAAGAAGTGTCCTGGCCCTGTGACCTTCACTGCTTTTCCACAAGTTGGAAGTTTGCATGCAGCTGGTCTAGCATCCGCTAGCCTTCCTTCTGGGGGTCAGGAATGCGAGAGGGCGGCATCCTGGTCCTCTGTGGATGAAGTGGAGATGGTTTGGAAAGAGGACCAGGATGGTTTGGAAAGAGGAGGCCCCAATTTCTGACCTATGGGGCAGAAAGGGCAGAAAGAGCTGTTCTGGATGGAGCCTGAGGTTGAAGAGTCTAGTTTCCCCTTCCAGGAAGCTGGGTAGGTCTTAGCATAGAGAAGATTGGGAATCAGTAACCAGGTTATGAAGTCTCTTGAAACATGACTCTCTTGGGTCTTTATTCAGGTCAAAATCAGAGTAATTGTTGGGACTCACTGACTCTCCTCCAGTGGGGCCTTGGGAGCCCACAGTGGCTCCCAACAGTAATGTTCCCCAGAAGGAAGGATGGAGGAAAAGATTTCTTGGAGACTGTGTCTCCAGGGTCTGAGCTGTGGGCTGACCTATTCCACCCTCTTTGTGATCTCCTCTCTTCTGCTGTTCAGCTTAAACTTGGAAGGTCCCCTTGGGAGCTGCTAGGACTATGGTACAATTGAACTCCTAGTATTTTTCCATCAGATGCTCAAGTCTTTCTGCTGTTAAGTGTGGCAAAGAAAAATAATTCTATTTCTTCTTTTCCATAGGATTTGACTTGGACAAGATTAGGGTGGAAGCTGTAATTTAAAAAATCTAGATCCCTAAATTTCAGGATTCTTGAGATGGAAAAGGCCTAAATGTTCCTGGTCTGCTTTTTGCATGAGTCACCTTTAGAATAGCCTTGAGTAATGATCACTGATCTCTGATTTTAGGACCCACTGTTTCAGCAGGGTCACCACCTTTTGCATAGGGCAATAGTGAAGATTGTTGGCTGCTTTACCGCTTATTGACTCTGCCACTTATTGCCTCTAACTGACCCTGGACTGTTGTTTAAAATACCTGTACTCTTCAACATAATGATAATAATCCTCATAAAGTAATGAGAATTGAATGAATTAGTATCTGAAAAATTCTTAAAACTATTGTTTTAAGAATAGTGCATACTTTGTAAATGTTCAGTTATTTTACTACTTTTACACTAACTCTGCTAGTACCTTATACCTCTTCACACCCCCACCCCTCTGTTTTACTACTAGTCATGTAACAACTCTCTGTGTCTTCTATCAGGCTCTGCACATGGTAGGTGTTGAAGCATTTGTTGCATGGTGCTCTAGGTATGTCTCGGGTGACACCATCCTTTTGGCTGTGTTATCACTTGTTCTGTGTCCAGGTCAGGCTCTTGTGTGTAGGACATGGAATCCCATATATGAATACATGATATCCCATGATAATTATTTTTAATAATTTTTTTTAAATTAAAAGTTTTGAAGTGGTCTATAAAAACATAAAAATCATGTGTGTAAGTGGAGTCCCATGTTATGTTTGAAACAGACATACATTGCATAATATTTAGATCAAATTAAACATATTTAATTTGTCAAACATTGATTATTTCTTTTTTTCTCTCCAGACTCTTTTTTAAAATTTTCACTTAGCATGGTGTTTTCTTTTCCTTTTTTTAAATTGATTTTATTTTTTTAAACACACGACAAAAGAATGTATTCCAATTCTTATTACACATATAAAGCACAATTTTTCATATCTTTGTGTAAAGTATGTTCACGCTAATAAATGCCTTTATACATGTACTTACTGTTGTTTTTTTCATTACAATTCTTATTACACATATATACCACAATTTTTCATATCTCTGTATGTAAAGTAAGTTGACACCCAATTGGTGTCTTCATACATGTACTTTGGATAATGATGTCCATCACATTCCACCATCCTTGCTAATCCCCTGCCTCCTCCCTTTCCCTCCCTCCTCTCTTCCCTATCTAGAATTCATCTATTCCTCCCATGTTACCACTCCCTACCCCACTATGAGTCAGCTTCCTTATATTAGAAAACATTCGGCATTTGTTTTGGGGGGATTGGCTAACTTCACTTAGCATTATCTTCTCCAATGCCATCCGTTTACCTGCAATGCCATGATTTTATTCTTTTTTATTGCTGAGTAAAATTCCATTGTGTATATATGCCACATTTTTTTTTATCCATTCGTCCACTGAAGGGCATCTAGGTTGGCTCCACAGTTTAGCTATTGTGAATTGTGCTGCTATAAACCTTGATGTGGCCGTGTCCCTGTAGTATGCTGTTTTTAAGTCCTTTGGGTATAGTCCAAGGAGAGGGATAGCTGGGTCAAATGGTGGTTCCATTCCCAGATGTCCAAGGAATTTCCATACTTCTTTCCATGTTGGCCACACCATTTGCAGTCCCACCAGCAATGTATGAGTGTACCTTTTCCCCCACATCCTTGCCAACACTTATTGTCTGTCTTCATAATAGCTGCCATTATTACTGGAGTGAGATGATATCTTAGAGTAGTTTTGATTTGCATTTCTCTGATTGCTAGAGATGATGAACATTTTTTTATATATTTGTTGATTGGTTGTATATCCTCTTCTGAGAAGTGTCTGTTCAGGTCCTTGGCCCATTTGTTGATTGGGTTATTTGTTTTTTCAGTGCTTAGCTTTTTGAGTTCTTTATATATCCTAGAGGCTAGTGCTCTATCTGATGTGTGAGGGGTAAAGATTTGCTCCCAGGATGTAGGCTGTCTGTTCACCTCACAGATTGTTTCTTTTGCTGAGAAAAAAACTTTTTAGTTTGATTTCATCCCACTTATTGATTCTTGGTTTTATTTCTTATGCTATAGGAGTCTTATTAAGGAAGTTGGGGCCTAATCCCATATGATGAAGATGAGGGCCTATTTTTTCTTCTTATAGATGCAGAGCCTCTGGTTTAATTCCTAGGTCCTTGATCCATTTTGAGTTAAGTTTTGTGCATGGTGAGAGATATGGGGTTAATTTAATTTTGTTGCATATGGATTTCAAGTTTTCCCATCACCATTTATTGAAAATGCTATCTTTTCTCCAGTGTATATTTTTGGTAACTTTGTCTAATATAAGATAATTGTAATTTTGTGGGTTAGTTTCTGTGTCCTCTATTCTGTTCCATTGGTCTACCAGTTTTTTTGGTGCCAAAACCATGATGGTTTTGTTACTATTGCTCTGTAGTATAGTTTAAGGTCTGGTATAGTGATGTCACCTGCTTCACTCTTCCTGCTATGGATTGTTTTAGCTATTCTGGGTCTCATATTTTTCCAGATGGATTTCATGATTGCTTTTTCTATTTCTATGAGGAATGCCATTGGGATTTTGATTGGAATTTCATTAAATCTGTATAGTGCTTTTGGTAGTATGGTAATTTTGATAATTTTAATTCTGCCTATCCAAGAGCAAGGTAGATCTTTCCATGTCCTAAGGTATTCTTTGATTTCTCTCTTTAAGGTTGTGTAGTTTTCATTGTATAGATCTTTCACCTGTTTCATTAAGTTGATTCCCAAGTATCTTATTTTTTTTTGAGGTTATTGTGAATGAGGTAGTTTTCCTTATTTCCTTCTCAGAGGCTTTGTCACTGATATACAGAAATGCCTTTGATTTATGGGTGTTGATTCTATATCCTGCTACTTTGCTGAATTCATTTACTAGTTCTAGAAGTATTCTGGTGGAGTGTTCTGGGTCTTCTAGGTATAGAATCATATCATCAGCAAGTAGTGCTAGTTTAAGTTCCTCTTTTCCTATACATATCCCTTTGATTCCTTTTGTCTGTCTAATTGCTCTGGCCAATGTTTCAAGAACTATGTTGAATAGAAGTGGTGAAAGAGGGCATCCCTGTCTTGTTCCAGTTTTTAGAGGAAATGCCTTAAATTTTTCTCCATTTGGAATGATATTGGCCTAACGCTTAGTGTAGATAGCCTTTACATTGTTGAGATATGTTCCTGTTATCCCTAGTTTTTCTAGTGTTTTGAACATAAAGTGGTGCTATATTTTGTCAAATGCTTTTTCTGCAACTATTGAGATGATAATATGATTCTTATCTTTAAATCTATTGATGTAATGAATTACTTTTATTGATTTCTGTATGTTGAACTAACCTTGCATCCCTGGGATGAATCCCACTTTCATGGTGCACAATCTTTTTGATATGTTTTTGTATTTGATTTGCCAGAATTTTATTGAGAATTTTTTCATCTATGTTCATTAGAGATACTGGTCTGAAGTTTTCTTTCTTTGATGTGTCTTTGCCTGGTTTTGGGATCAAGGTGATTATTGGCCTCATAGAATGAGTTTGGAAGTGCTGTCTCTTTTTCTATTTCCTGAAATAAATTGAAGAGTATTGGTATTAGTTCTTCTTTAAAGGTCTTGTGTATCCATCAGTCCTGGACTTTTCTTGGTTGGTAAGCTTTTGATGGCTTCTTTTATTTCCTCACTTGATCAATATCAAGTCTGTTTATTGTGTATATCTTCCTGACTCCATCTGGGCAAATCATATGACTTAGGAAATTTGTTGATGCCTTCAATGTCTTCTATTTTATTGGAGTATAAGATTTCAAAAATGATTAGGTGAGAGGCAACATGGTGGCCGGCGAGGAGGCAGCACTTTCAATACCTCTGCAGTAACGGGATAAGAGAGACCCATAAATACACCTACATGCGACCTGCTGAGGAACTTCTAGCAAAATTCTGCTGAAAGGAGACCTGCTGGGAATTAGTAAGTCTATTTGAGGGGTCAGTTTGTCTCAGACGAGTGAATCTTGGTAACGTGGACCAGGGACACAATCCCACTGGCCGCCTCTGAACTGCCGCTGCCCATTCGTCGCAGCGAACATACGAACGGCCGCTGCCAGACTGGGCCCCCGCCGGCCTGGCTCTGTGAACTGCCTCTGGCGGTTTGGCGCTGCAAACGATGACCCCACCCCATGTGAACAACTCCTGCCCACCAGGCTCTGCAAAAGGCCCCACCCACATGGCAAACGGGCCCCGCCCTCCCGGCTCTTCGAACAGCCCTGCCCACACGGGGGAATCAGGAATGGCGCGGGACCGCCACGCTTAACTCCTGGCTACCGCTCCCACCAGTGCTGACAACTGAGGTCTCTTGCACCAGCTTCCGGGGGCATGGCTACCAGAGGGCAAGCAAATTCTCTGGGGGTTCTCAGCCCCAAGCTCTACAAACTCAGGGTCTGGGGGAATGGCAAACAGGGAGAGTGTGCCCAGGCGTCCATTAAAACAGGGCTCACAGGAGCAGCAGACCTGGCGTGTAGCCAGTATTGTGGTGAGTGTCACCAGTGAGAGGGGCCTGGCTAGAGGAAAAGTGGGGAAGTGACTAGATACAAGAGAAGGCCCTAGGCACTCAGGATTGGAGACCCGCCCAGTCAGGGAGGAAAAGCTGCTGCACAGTGACAGGCTCCCGCCTACTGAGAGGAGAAGCTTAGCCTGGTGGGCACAGCTCCACCTAATGGAAGAATAGTGAATCAAACTCTAAGACTACATTTATTATTATTTTGTTTGTTTGTTGTTGTTGTTTTTTTTAAAAAAAAATTTAATTCATTTTATTTTATTTTATGTTATTTTTAAATTTTAATCCTCATCTTTATTATTACTATTATTATTTTTAAAATTCTTTTTAATTTTCTATTTTTTCTTTCTCTTTCTTTTTTTCTTCTGTCTTTCCATTTCTTTTAAATTTTCTTATTCCCCCTTCCTTGAATTCTACCTGCTTACTCGCATTCTCTTTGGTGACTTCTTCCCTTCCCTGCTAATACCTTTCCTCCCAAGCATCAAATAAATTTATAGGAGTAAACAGTAACTCAGCAGTCAAACAGTACAAGAAGCAAAATGAGCAGCATGAAAAAGCAAGGAAGAAAAGGAGTACAAACAATGCAGGACAGCCTAAATATTCAGGACGATATAGAGTCATCAGAAAAATGGTCATATAAAGAACTCAAGGAATACCTTAGACAGATGGAATGGAACCTTAAAAAGGATACAGGACAGCAAATTCAAGCAGCGAAAGAACACATTGAGAATGAATTACATAAACAGATAAAAGAAGAAGTTAAGCATCTTTATCAGGAGATAGAGATAATAAAAAAGAATTAAACAATAATCTTAGAAATGAAGGAAATTGGGGGCTGGGGATGTGGCTCAAGTGGTAGCGCGCTCGCCTGGCATGCGTGCGGCCCGGGTTCGATCCTCAGCACCACATACAAACAACCATGTTGTGTCCGCCAAAAACTGAAAAATAAATATTAAATAATTAAAAAAAAAGAAATCAAGGAAATTATAAACCAAATTAAAATCTCAAATGAGAATATCACTAATAGAGTGGAGCAAGTAGAAGCCAGAACTTCAGATAATGAAGACAAAATATATAATCTTGAAAAGAGTCTAGCCAACTCAGATAGGCTGGTTAAAAATCACGAGAGAAACTTACAAGAGATATGTGATAATATAAGAAACCAAATTTAAGAGTCATCGGGATAGAGGAAGGGATAGAGATTCAAACCAGGGGAATGAGTAACCTACTAAATGAAATAATTACAGAAAACTTTCCAGAAATAAAAAAGGAAAGAGATATACAAATTGTAGATGCATACAGAACACCGAGCATACAAAATCACAGTAGACCAATGCCAAGACACATTGTTATGAAGATATCCAATATACAGAACAAAGAGAAAATATTAAAAGCTACAAGGGAAAGGAGGCAGATTACATTCAGGGGTAAACCAATAAGGTTAACACGGATTTTTCATCACAAACGCTGAAAGCGAGAAGATCCTGGAACAACATATTTCAAACACTGAAAGACAATGGATGCCAACCAAGAATTCTATATCCAGCAAAATTAAGCTTCAGGTATGACAACGAAATAAAAATCTTTCACAATAAACAAAAGTTAAAAGAATTTGCAGCCAGAAAACCAGCATTGCAAAGCATCTTGAGCAAAACACTACACGAGGAAGAAATGAAAAACAATAACCAAAGCCAACAGTGGGAAGTACCTCAGTAAAGACAAATGGAGGGGGGAAAGCTAATCATGGAGAAACAAACTAAATTAAAAACAAGAGATAAATAATCAAACATGGCTGGAAGTACAAACCATATATCAATAGTAACTCTAAACGTTAATGGTTTAAACACTCCAATAAAGCGACATAGGCTGGTAACATGGATTAAAAAAACAAATCCAACAATATGCTGCCTACAGGAGACACACCTGACTGGAAAAGACATAAATAGGCTGAAGGTGAAAGGTTGGGAAAATATATACCACGCACACGGTCCTCGCAAGCAAGCAGGGGTGGCCATCCTCATATGGAATAAAATCGACTTCAAGACTAAGTTAATCCAAAGGGATAAGGAAGGACATTATATACTGTTAAAAGGAACCATTAAACAACAAGATATAACAATTATCAATATTTATGCACCAAATAATGGTGCTGCGAAGTTCATAAAACAAATTCTCTTCAAGTTCAAGAATCAAATAGACCACAACACAATAATTATGGGTGACTTCAACACACCTCTCTCACCATTGGACAGATCCTCCAAACAAAAGTTGAATAAAGAAACTATAGAGCTCAATATCACAATCAATAACCTAGACTTAACTGACATATATAGAATATATTAACCATCATCAAGTGGATATACTTTTTTCTCAGCAGCACATGGATCCTTCTCAAAAATAGACCATATATTATGCCATAGGGCAACCCTCAGTAAATATAAAGGGGTGGAGATAATACCATGCATTTTATCTGATCATAATGGAATGAAACTGGAAATCAATGATAAAAGAAGGAAGGGAAAATCCAATATCACATGGAAAATGAACAATATGTTACTGAATGATCAAGGGGTTACAGAAGACATAAAGGAGGAAATCAAAAAATTCTTAGAGATAAATGAAAATACATACACAACCTATCGGAATCTATGGGACACAATGAAAGCAGTTTTAAGAGGGAAATTCATCGCCTGGAGGTCATTCCTCAAAAAAAGGAAAAACCAACAAATAAATGAGCTCACACTTCATCTCAAAGCCCTAGAAAAGGAAGAGCAAAACAACAGCAAATGCAGCAGAAGGCAAGAAATAATTAAAATCAGAGCGGAAATCAATGAAATTGAAACAAAAGAAACTATTGAAAAAATTAACAAAACTAAAAGTTGGTTCTTTGAAAAAATAAACAAGATCGACAGACCCTTAGCCATGCTAACGAAGAGAAGAAGAGAGAGAACTCAAATTACTAACATAAGGGATGAAAAAGGCTGTTGAGAGCCACAGCCAAAGGGGCCCCAGCAAACTTCCAGCTGCCAGCAAACTTCCAGCTGCCGGCTGATGATTGGCTCACAGTGGCCCCAGCAACATCTAGCTGATTGGCTCCTCTGCAGTCATGTTCATTGGGCTGTTTCCCTGCCCTTCAGACTGCCAGCTGATGATTGGCTCACAGTGGCCCCAGCAACATCTAGCTGATTGGCTCCTCTGCGGTCATGTTCATTGGGCTGTTTCCCTGCCCTTCAGACTACGGAACTGCTCATTGGGGGACTTCTTTGGCTCCGCCCATGCGACCTAGCCAATTGGCCTCAAGAGCAGGAGGATTGTGGGAGGTGGTGGTTGGTGTGTGGGAGAGGCTTGTGGAAGCCGGTGGTGGCAGTTGGGCTCTGAGGGTTTTTCCTGAGGAGCTGTTTTGTTTGGCTTTTGTAGTTTTAAAAATAAAGTTTGTTTCTTTTGACAAGTGGCTCCTGAATTGTGCCCAGCCAGACTGCGGCAAAAGGCAATATCACAACAGATGCTACAGAAATACAGAAGACAATTAGAAATTATTTTGAAAACCTATATTCCAATAAAATAGAAGATAGTGAAGATATCGATAAATTTCTTAAGACATATGATTTGCCCAGACTGAGTCAGGAGGATACACACAATTTGAACAGACCAATATCAATGGATGAAATTGAAGAAGCAATCAAAAGACTACCAACCAAGAAAAGCCCAGGACCGGATGGGTATACAGCGGAGTTTTACAAAACCTTTAAAGAAGAATCAATACCAATACTTTTCAAGTTATTCCAGGAAATAGAAAAAGAGGGAGCTCTTCCAAATTCATTCTATGAGGCCAACATCACATTGATTCCAAAACCAGACAAAGACACCTCAAAGAAAGAAAACTACAGACCAATATCTCTGATGAACCTAGATGCAAAAATCCTCAATAAAATTCTGGTGAATCGGATACAAAGGCACATCAAAAGAATTGTGCACCATCATCAAGTAGGATTCATCCCTGGGATGCAAGGATGGTTCAATATACGGAAATCAATAAATGTTATTCACCACATCAATAGACTTAAAGATAAGAACCATATGATCATCTCGATAGACGCAGAAAAAGCATTCGACAAAGTACAGCATCCCTTTATGTTCAAAACATTAGAAAAACTAGGGATAACAGGAACTTACCTTGACATTGTAAAATCTATCTATGCTAAGCCTCAGGCTAGCATCATTCTGAATGGAGAAAAATTGAAGGCATTCCCTCTAAAATCTGGAACAAGACAGGGATGCCCTCTATCACTACTTCTATTCAATATAGTTCTCAAAACACTGGCCAGAGCAATTAGACAAACCAAAGAAATTAAAGGCATAAAAATTGGTAAAGAAGAACTTAAATTATCAATATTTGCAGATGACATGATTCTATACATAGAAGACCCAAAAGGGTCTACAAAAAAACTACTAGAACTAATAAATGAATTCAGCAAAGTGGCAGGATATAAAATCAACACGCATAAATCAAAGGCATTTCTGTATATCAGTGACAAAACTTCTGAAATGGAAATGAGGAAAAACACTCCATTCACAATATCCTCCAAAAAAATAAAATACTTGGGAATCAACCAAACAAAAGAGGTGAAAGATTTATACTATGAAAACTACAGAACCCTAAAGAGAGAAGTAGAAGAAGATCTTAGAAGATGGAAAAATATACCCTGTTCATGGATAGGCAGAACTAACATCATCAAAATGGTGATATTACCGAAAGTTCTCTATAGGTTTAATACAATGCCAATCAAAATCCCAATGGCATTGCTTGTAGAAATAGATAAAGCAATCATGAAATTCATATGGAAAAATCAAAGACCCAGAATAGCAAAAGCAATTCTAAGCAGGAAGTGTGAATCAGGTGGTATAGCAATACCAGATTTCAAACTATACTACAGAGCAATAGTAACAAAAACAGCATGGTACTGGTACCAAAACAGGCGGGTGGACCAATGGTACAGAATAGAGGATACAGAGACTAATCCACAAAGTTACAACTATCTTATATTTGATAAAGGGGCTAAAAGCATGCAATGGAGGAAGGATAGCATCTTCAACAAATGGTGTTGGGAAAACTGGAAATCCATATGCAACAAAATGAAACTGAATCCCCTCCTCTCACCATGCACAAAAGTTAACTCAAAATGGATCAAGGAGCTTGATATCAAATCAGAGACTCTGCGTCTGATAGAAGAAAAAGTTGGCTCCCATCTACATATTGTGGGGTTGGGCTCCAAATTCCTTAATAGGACACCCATAGCACAAGAGTTAATAGCAAGAATCAACAAATGGGACTTACTTAAACTAAAAAGTTTTTTTCACAGCAAGAGAAACAATAAGAGAGGTAAATAGGGAGCCTACATCATGGGAACAAATTTTTACTCCTCACACTTCAGATAGAGCCCTAATATCCAGAGTATACAAAGAACTCAAAAAATTAGACAATAAGACAACAAATAACCCAATCAACAAATGGGCCAAGGACCTGAACAGACACTTCTCAGAGGAGGACATACAATCAATCAACAAGTACATGAAAAAATGCTCACCATTTCTAGCAGTCAGAGAAATGCAAATCAAAACCACCCTAAGATACCATCTCACTCCAGTAAGATTGGCAGCCATTATGAAGTCAAACAACAACAAGTGCTGGCGAGGATGTGGGGAAAAGGGTACTCTTGTACATTGCTGGTGGGACTGAAAATTGGTTCTGCTAATTTGGAAAACAGTATGGAGATTCCTGGGAAAGCTGGGAATGGAACCACCATTTGACCCAGCTATTGCCCTTCTCGGACTATTCCTTGAAGACCTTAAAAGAGCGTACTACAGGGATACTGCCACATCGATGTTCACAGCAGCACAATTCACAATAGCTAGACTGTGGAACCAACCCAGATGCCCTTCAATGGATGAATGGATTAAAAAATGTGGCATCTATACACCACGGAGTATTACGCAGCACTAAAAAATGACAAAATCATGGAATTCGCAGGGAAATGGATGGCACTAGAACAGATTATGCTTAGTGAAGCTAGCCAATCCCTAAAAAACAAATACCAAATGTCTTCTTTGATATAATGAGAGCAACTAAGAATAGAGCAGGAAGGAAGACCCGGAAGAAAAGATTAACATTAAACAGAGACACGAGGTGGGAGGGAAAGGGAGAGAAAAGGGGAATTGCATGGAAATGGAAAGAGACCCTCATTGTTATACAAAACTACATATAAGAGGTTGTGAGGGGAATTGGAAAATAAACAAGGAGAGAAATGAATTACAGTAGATGGGATAGAAAGAGAAGATGGGAGGGTGGGAGGGGGGATAGTAGAGGATAGGAAAGGTAGCAGAATACAACAGTTACTAGTATGGCATTATGTAAAAATGTGGATGTGTAATCGATGTGATTCTGCAATCTGTATTTGGGGTAAAAATGGGAGTTCATAACTCACTTGAAACTAATGTTTGAAATATGATATGTCAAGAGCTTTGTAAGATTTTGAACAACCAATAAAAAAAAGATTTCAACATAATTTCTAATTATCCTCTGTATTTATGTAGTGTCTCATGTGATATTACCTTTTTCATCCCGTATGCTGGTAATTTGAGTTCTCTCTCTCTCCTTGTTTGTTAGCATGGCTAAGGGTCTGTCAATATTATTTATTTTTCAAAGAACCAACTTTTGTCAACTTTTTCAATTGTTTCTTTAGTTTTGATTTCATTGATTTCTGCTCTAATTTTAATTATATCTTGCCTTCTTCTGCTTTTGCTGCTGATTTGTTCTTTTTCTAGGGCTTTGAGATGTAGTGTGAAGTCACTTATTTGTTGACTTTTTCTTCTTTTAAGAAATGAACTCCATGTAATGAATTTTTCTCTTAATACTGCTTTCCTAGTGTCCCAGAGATTTTGATGTGTTGTGTCTATGTTCTCGTTTACCTCTAAGAATTTTTTAAATCTCCTCCTTGATGTCTTCTGTGACCCATTGTTCATTGAGTAGCATGTTGTTTAGTCTCCAGGTGATGGAGAAATTTTTATTTTTTACTTTGTCGTTGATTCCAATTTCATTCCATTATGATCTGATAAAATGCATGGTAGTATCTCTACATTTCTGTATTTGCTAAGATTAGCTTTGTGGCATATTATATGATTTATTTTAGAGAAGGATCCAAGTGTTGCTGAGAAGAAAGTGTATCTGCTTGAAGCAGATTGAAATATTCTGTATATGTCAGTTAAGTCTAAGTTATTGATTGTGTTACTGTGTTCTATGGTTTCTTTATTCAACTTTTGTTTGGAAGATATATCCAGTGGTGAGAGAGGTGTGTTAAAGTCACCCAAGATGATTGTGTTGTGGTCAATTTAACTCTTGAACTTGAGAAGAGTTTGTTTAATGAGCATAGGTGTACCATTGTTTGGGGCATATATATTTATGATTGTTATGCCTTTTTGGTGTATGGTTCCCTTTAGGAGTATGTAATGTCCATCTTTATCCCTTTTGATTAACCTTGGCTTGAAACATACTTTATTTGTTATGAGGATGGAAACCCCTGCTTGCTTCCACAGTCCATGTGAGTGGTATGATTTTCCCCAACCTTTCACCTTCATTCTGTGTATGTCTTTTCCTATCAGATGAGTCTCCTGGAGGCAGCATATTGTTGGATCCTTTTTTAATCCAATCTGCTAGCCTATGTCTTTTGATTGATGAGTTTAAGCCATTAACATATAGGGTTACTATTGAGACATGGTTTGTATTTCCAGTCATATTTGTTTATTTTTGTTATTTTACTTGAATTAGTTTTCCTCTTTGATTAGTTTTTTTCTTTAGTGTACTATCTCCCTCTGCTGATTTTCATTGCTGTTTTTCATTTCCTCTTCATGAAATATTTTTCCAAGGATGTTTTGTATTGCTGGTTTTCTAGCTATAAATTCTTTTAACTTTTGTTTATTGTGGAAGGTTTTTATTTCATCTTCAAATCTAAAGCTTAATTTTGCTGGATACAAGATTCTTGGTTGGCACCCATTATCTTTCAGAGCTTGATATATGTTGTTCTAGGGTCTTCTAGCTTTCAGTGTCTGTGTTGAAAAATCTGCCATTATCCTAATTTGTTTTCCCTTGTATGTAATCTGATTCCTTTCTCTTGTGGCTTTTAAAATTCTCTCCTTATTCTGTATGTTGGGCATTTTCATTATAATGTGCCTTGGTGTGGTTCTGTTGTGATTTTGTACATTCAACTTCCTGTAGGCTTCTTGAATTTGGATTTTAAGTTCATTCTTCATGTTTGGAAAGTTTTCTGAAGTTATTTCATTGAGTAGATTGTTCATTCCTTTGGTTTGGACATGAATGTCTTCCTCTATCCCAATAACTTTTAAATTTGGTCTTTTTATGCTATCCCATATTTCTTGAATGTTCTGCTTGTGGTTTCTTATCATTTTTTCTGTGTGGTCTATGTTCTTTTCAAGATGATTTATTTAGTCTTCATTGTCTGATGTCCTATCTTCTAAGTGGTCTACTCTGTTGGTTATGCTTTCATTTGAGTTTTTAATTTGTTTTTTATTTCTTTCATTTCAAGGATTTCTGTTTCTTTTGTTGTATAACCTCTATCTCCCTGTTGAGGTGATCTTTTGCTTCTTGGATTTGTTTATGTAACTCCTTGTTGAAGTGATCTTTCACTGCTTGTATTTGCTCTCTTATATCTTCCTTGAGTTCACAGAACATTTTAACCATTTAAATCCTGAAATCTTTCTCTGTAGTTTTTTCTACTGTAGCTGCCAATGATTCTAATGATGTGTTATCTTGATTTGTTTGTGGAACTTTCTTCCCTTGTCTTTTCATGTTGTTCATGTGTCTTCCTTTCTAGCTCTGTGGATCTGGTGTGTTATTGTTTGTACCTGATAGATTTGTAGTGCTCTTGCAGTGTTCCAAGATATCTCCTTTGTGGGGAAGGACAATGTTAACAGATTCCAGTATCAACAATACATCATCTATGAACAAATTGTTGTTATTAAGACATTTACAGTTTAGTGTGAATGTCTGGAAATGTTGGCTTTAATTATTATTTAAAATATAATCAGTAGTTTCATAAAAAAGTTTACTGTTTCTGGCAATGGACAATGAACTCGGGGTCAGGCATAGGATGATATGTTGAGGGGAGAAGATGTGAGGGTATAGAGTTAGTATATCTTATGGAGATATATTATGTGATGGAGAAATATAGTGAAGAGGGTTAGTAGCAGGAGAATGCATAGGAGGTAATTTGGGGTAGACAATTATGTGGGAAGAGAGTAGAGTATATAAAACACACATATGTCTTTAGAAAAATACAGGATGTTAAAATAGTATTATTTGGAGGGTGAAGGAAGAAGAAAGAGAAAAAAGCAACAAAGAAAGAAAAAAAATGAGAGAAAAAAGAAAGAAAAAAGAAAAAAAGAAAAAGCAAGAAAAATGGGCTTATGAATTTCTCTATATTATATTATTGAGGTGACTTAGTCCTCAAAGTCTTATTTCATGCAAAGTTCTTGGGTTTACATATGTTGGGGATGTGAGGACCAGAGGATAGAAGGGTAGAAGAGAAAGAAGAAGAGAGGAAAAAAAATACTCTTAGAGATCTGTTTTTTTTTTTCTCTTCTCATCCAGTAGGTGGAGTTGTCTCATCCAGTAGGTATCTCTGCCCTCAGGATGGTGTAGGTAACCACTGTGTGAAGACTGGACCTGGTGTGGAGCATCTGGAAGTGGGGAGTGCCACCCACCAGTCCCAGCAGGGAAATAGCACCTCACAATCTTTTTTGTGACCACATGTCTGACTTGAGCCCCCAGTGTCGTCTCCTTCTCTTGCCTAGAGATTTCCCAAATCCTGATCTCTCTGTTATGCTCCCCTCCCCTCTCTTATTTATCAGGTCCCAACTGCGGGACCTCTCATCCCAGGCTCACACCAGGTGGGCCGTGCTCTGTTCGCACTGCACTCCTGTCCAACTGAGATCTGCTTTTGTGTTTGGTGGTCACTGTGCTGAGTATCACTGCTGGGGAGGGGAAGAATTGGAATCAGGTACCTGCTCAAATGGCAATCCGATCTGATAGCCACGCCCACCATAAAATGGCCAGGAAGGTTTTCCAAGATAGCCCAGGGATATCTGGTGAGGTGGGGAGAGCTGGGTGATGGCCTCTGCTATGGGTAGGTAGCAGCAGAGTGACCTGTGTGGGAGCAGTGTGCAGTCTGGAGTTCTGTAGAGGTGCTGTTAGGTGATTCTGCTAAGCCCCCTGTGAGCCGTGCATGAGCTAGAACTTCGGGCTTTGGGTCTGGAGTCCGGAGACTTACTTGAGCCCAGAGGTTCTGATTTCTGCAAGAGTGGTTGCAGTGCTGGTGACTTCTGTGAAAATCCAGTGGCCCCTGGAGATCCAATCTGGGAACTGCTCCCACCTAATATGAAGAGAACATTGAGCCAAGACGGTGGTGGTCTGCTTTCAGCACTGGTCTGTCTGGTGAGGTGGGGGGAGCAGGGTGATGGCATTGTGCTGTGGGTAGGTAGCAGCTGAGTGACCTGCTTGGGAGCAGAGCAAAGTCTTGACAGTCTGCAGATGTGTTGATCGGTGATTCTGCTAAGGCACTCGCTGAGTCTTGCATGAACTGGAACTTTGGGCTTTGGTTTCTGCTTGAACACTGAGGCCCGGAACCTTTCATGGGGTCACAACACTGGTGATTTCTGCAGAGAGTAGCTGTATAGGGGTCCTCTAACCCTCTCAGAGATGCAGTATTCTGACCAGGTGAGATATGGATCACAGAGCAACACAGAATGCTGCCTCCCTCTGGTCCACCATCTTGAAACTGTCCTGATTATTTCTTTATGACAACAACTTTCAAAATTCCTTCTTCTAGCTTTCTGTCATGTACAGTATATAATTGATTTTATGGTCATCATACTGTGCAGTTGCACCCCAGAGATTCTTGCTTCTATAAACTATAACTTAGTTCCTATTGATGAGCCTTTCTTCATTCCCCAAGGCTCTGGTAACCACCATTGTACTCTCACCTTCTATGAGGTCAACTTTTAGTGCAATCATGCAGTACTCATCTTTCTGTGCCTGACTTAGCTCACTTAACATAATGATCTCAAGTTCCTTCCAGGTTGTCTCTAATAACAGAATTTTATTTGATTTTTTATAACTGAATTGCTGTGACCAGTATGGCCAATCTAGCAAGTTCTGACGATTTGTGAAGGGGGATAAAAAAATAAAGACTTATAGATGTAGATTGTGAGGATATAGCTGGGGTCAGATGGAGCACTACTCTCTGATGGAGAAGCAGATCTAAAGAATGACACCAGCAATCTTTATTTATATATGTCTCATTATCAGATTAAAGACTATGCAAGCATTATTCTTTGTATTCATGAAAGTTACAGAGCTAGCAACATTATGCACTTATTTCAACAGTTTACATTCTACAGTTGCAATGTGCAATGTTTGGAGCTTTGTGTCGCTCTCAAGCAAGTCCATTGTTTAAAGTTACTGTTAGGCAGGCATGTTCAGGAGCATTGGAACTTGGTGAAACATTGTGGTTGTCTAGCAAGAAAGTTCTCTGTTCCCAGGAGCTGTGTGCCTGAGATCAAGGTTGAGGCTAATTAGACTCTGGCACAAAGCCTTCTCATGAAGGGCATTACCACAGCAGTGAGGCATCCTGCACCTTTGCACAGAAAATTTCCCAGGCACCAAAGCATGTCAAAACCATGAGGTCATCAAAGACCCCAATCTCAGACACTGCTCTCCCATTCTTTGTCACTGGAGTTTACACTGAATAGTATTTTATTGTATATATGTACCATATTTCCTTTATCCATTCACCAGTTGATGGATCCATAGGTTGTTTCTATTTCTTGACTGTTGGGAACAGTCCTGCAATGAACATGGAGTGCAGACATCTCTTTGACATATTGATTTCATTGTTTGGGGATACTTACCCAGTAATGGGATCATTGGATCTCATGGTAGTTCTATTTTTAAATTTTGAGGCAGAATATACATCTACTTTCCATCTTGGCTGCACTAACTACATTACCAACAACAGTGTGTAAGTGTTCCCCTTTCTTCAAATCCTTGACAGAAATTGATTTATCTTTATAGTCTTTTTGATATTAGCCATTTTTACTTGGTAAGGTGATATCTCATGGCAGTTTAGATTTGCATTTCACTGATGATTGGGTATGTTGAATATTTTTTCATGTATCTGTTGGCCGTTTGCTTGTCTTCTTTTTAGAAATATTTATTTAGGCTTATTGGCCATTTTAAGGTTGGTTGCTTTTTACCTATTGAGATTTTGGAGTTTGCTATATATTTTTAATATCAATTCCTTGTCAGTCAGATATATATATATATATATATATATATATATATATATATAGATAGATAGATAGCAAGCAAATATTTTCTTCTATTCTGTAGGGTGTTTATGCACTCTGTTGAGCCTTTCCATTGCTGTGCAGAAGCCTTTTAGTTTGATGCAATCCCATATGTTTATTTTTATTTTCATTTCCTGTATTTTTGATATATTGTCCAAAATGAGCAAGGGCTCACACCAGTGTCCTGAAAAATATCTCCTATGTTTTCTTCTGTAAGTTTCATCCACTGGTTGGCTAGTTTCCAATGTTACTTTTAAAACTTTGGTTCCTCATGAGTTGATCCTTGTAACTGGTGAGACACCAGGGTTCTAGATTCATTATTCTGCATGTGGATATTCAATTTTCCCAACACCATTTATTGAAAAGACTTTCCTTTCTCCAATGAGTATCATTATACCTTTGTTGAAAGCAGATAGCTGTAGATGCATGAATTTACTTCTAAATTCTCTGTTCTGTTCCATTTTGGGTCTATGTGTCTGTTTTTATGTAAACACCGTGGTATTGAGATTACTAAGGTTTGTAGTATGTTTTGAAGTCAGGTAGTATAATGATTGTTGCTTTGTTCTTTACTTCAAAATGGCTGTGGCTGTTTGGGATTTTAAAATACCTTCCATATAAACTTTAGAATTGGATTTTCTAACTCTGTGAAGAATGTCATTTGTATTTTGATAGGCATTGCATTTAGTCTGTAAATCGCTTTGGGTGGTATATATATTTTAACAATTTTGACTTCTACTCATTGAACACGATGTATTTCTACTTTTGTGTATCCTCTTTAATTTCTTTTTAAAAATATTTATTTATTTATTTATTTTAGTTATTGGCGGACACAACATCTTTGTATGTGGTGCTGAGGATTGAACCCGGACCGCACGCATGCCAGGCGAGCGCGCTACCTCTTGAGCCACATCCCCAGCCCTCTCTTTAATTTCTTTCAACAATCATTTCATAATTTCCATTGAAAAGATTTTTTACCTGGGCTTGGGCTGTACCTCAGTGGCAGAGCACTTGCCTAGCATCTGTGAGGCACTGGGTTTGATCCTTAGCACCACATAAAAATAAATAAATAAATATTAAAAAGAGAGATTATTCTATTTTAAAAAGATATTTTGCTTCTTTGGTTAAATTTATACCTAGGTGCTTTACTTTTTATATAGCTATTGTAAATGGATTTGAATTCTTGGATTCTATTTTAGATTATTTACTATTGACATATAGCAATGCTACTGATTTGTGTCCTACATCTTTGCTGAATTCATGTATTAGTTTTAATATTTTTTTGGTGGCATTTGGGGGATACATACACACACACACACACACACACACATGTTATCTTCAAACAGTGACAATTCAATTTTTTCTTTTCCAGTCTGATTGCTCTTTATTTCTTTTTCTTTCCTAACTGTTCAGGTTAGGATTTCTAGCACTATATGAATAAACATAGTGAAAGTGGATCTTTGTATTGTTTTTTCCAGGCCTTAAAGGAAAGCTTTCAAATGTTTTCTCATTCAATATAATGTTAGATTCTGGGTTATTATAAGTGGCCTTTGTACAGTATGTTCCGTGTATACCTAAACTGTTCAGCATTTTTATCATGAAGAGATGTAGAGTTTATCAGATGCCTTTTCTGCATCAATTAAGATGTCATGTGGTTTTTGTGCCTCAATCTCTTGATATGGTATATCATGTTTATTGATTCATCTATACTGAAACATCCTTATACATCAGAATGAATCCCACTTGATCATGGTGAATAATTGCAGCAGCCTGGCTGGCTGGGCAAACTAACCGGGGGGTGACGAACAACTTGTGTACATAGATACAGCAGGAGTGGGAGCCATTTATTGTAGGACCGGAGGGGTATATATACATTACACACAGCTTATCTTAATTAACATAAGCTAGATACAGCAGTCAACCAATAAGGAATCTCCACACTTAATGGCTCACTGGCGTTACTTCACAAACCACTCCCTCTGCAATATGCCAGGCGCCATCTTGACTTGTTTACAGACTCTAACAAATAATCTTTTTAATGTGCTGATAGATTTGGCTTCCTAGTTTTTGTTAAGGATTTTTACATCTATGTTCATCAAGGATATTGGTCTATAGTTTTCTTTTTTGTTGTGTATTTATCTGGTTTTTGTATTAGAGTAATGCTGGCCTCATAATGTACTTTTGGAAGAATTCTCTCCTATTTTATTATTTTGAAGTAAGTCATGATTAATTGGAATTATTTTTTCTGTAGTGTTTGGCAAAATTCAACACTGAAGCTATCTAAACCTGGGCTTTTCTTTGATGGGAGGCTTTTTAAAATAAAAAAAAAAATATTACTGACCCAATCATTGGAGCCTCCAGAAATGTAGTGGGCAAGTAAAAGCAGGACGAATGCTTGCATGTCTGCCTGTATTTCACAAATGTTCCCTTTGCTACCTTAATCTTTGGGTCAGACTCCTGCTCAACTCTGCACATAGATATGTTGATGATTTAAGGTGTGTTTGACTAAAGCAGGTAACTCCCACCCTTCAAAATTGAAGTCATAGAGATAGAATTGGCCAAGATATTTTCAGGATTCGTAGAGACATCATGGTGAATGGGTTGTCAACCACCAGCTTTTATAACTCCCTAGTCTAGACCACTAGAGTGACACCTAGAAGTCTCCAATCATTGGCTCAAACCTAAAGCAGGGCTTGGTCATTGTCCTAACTCACTCAGTCTTGCCTCTCTGACTTGTCCTTTCACTGAGTCACTCTCTGGCAGTCACCTCAGATTCCAGAAACAACAGGTTGGAATCATAAACTTCTTGTGACAAGAATCAAAATTATACCCCAAGCAGCATCAACCAGGCACTGTGTGGCCCATCTTCAGGTAAAGATCAACCAGAGCACAGTATGACAGGACTGCTTGACAGTCATACTGTTGTACCCTCTACTCTGGACTTTTGTTTCTTCTCTGTATAATCCTGAAGCTCTCAACAATACCCAAAAGACAGGACTGAGAATGTGGATCACCCCCACCCACTGCCATTTCTTTCCAATGTGGCCACACTTAGCATAAAATTCCTTTCCTGTGTTTACCACCACTTGTCTCCTGTTTGGTCCATTGGAGAAAGTGCTGAATATGCACTGTTAGGATTCCCAGAGTCTTGTCCATCTGGCCTAGGTTTCTGGCAACAATAGTACTTTAAGTATCTGGAAGAAAACTTAACAAACATAAAAGCCATTTATGGAAGGGAGTGGAAAAAAAATTGAAAATACCTTTTTTCGTGTGTTCTTAAGACATCAAGAATAAGATACAATTTAAAGAAAGGAAATTTAGATGAAAATGAAATTGATCTGCAGACAATTGACAAAAATTAATAAGAAGCAGAAACAGCAGTTTCACCATGGCAGAATAAAGGTCACTTTCCTGGCTTATCCCTGGTGTGAAACCAAGGAAGCAGATAGGCAAGCTTTTCAGCAAGTGGGTGATCAAAAGAAATGGTGGGGGATACTTTTTTGGAATTTAATACTGGACTCCGGATGTTGGATATAATAACATAAGGAAGAAATCCTCAGCGCCACAGTCACTGCCACAGCGGGAAGCACCAGCCAGAGTGGTCCCTCAGTGAGCAAAATGGAAGGACAGGGGAATTGAAGGAACCCACATTTTTGGGAGGCCTGAGACATGTCTGGGTACAGAGTTTAGTGACCAAAGACACTGCCCATCTAAACCAAAAGGCATGCTACACAATATCCTTGTGTGGGAAAAGAAGCCACCTTCTTTCCAGGCTGCCTGCAAAGGACGAGAAAGAAACCATTTAGCAGCCACAGCATGGGGGCCAGCAGCTGAGGGAGCTGATTCCTGGCAAACCCAAGTGTGGCCTGAAATATAGGCCTGGCTTATCCACACTGTATGCCATACAGTGTGCCTAAGTGTCCAGGAGAAAATCAAACATGAAGAGAACTTTACACAGGGGATAAATGGTTGTGGATACCCACCTGGCTCTCCCACTTCCCCCTCCAGTCTGGCTGCTTGCATGACTGACTGGGAGAGACGCATCTGGCCAGGAATTCAAAAGGGTGTGGATAGGAGAGATTGAGTTTAGAGACTGGACTCAAGACCAGTAAATGTCAGGCCCTCGGGTGACATAGTGGTCTAAGAATTGGCTCCTCCACCACATGAATGAAACCCAGGGGAGATCCCTGGGATGCAGTCTTCTAGTGTGCAGGAACAATTGCTGGGCCCTGGAGTTGGGCTGATTTAAAGTCACCAGAACAATTAAAATTCAATGAAAAGGAGCTGGGGTTGTGGCTCAGTGGTAGAGCACTCACCTTGCACATGCAAGACCCTGGGTTCAAACCTCAGCACCATAAAAAAATAAATAAGTGAAATAAAGGCGTTGTTTCCAACTGCAACTAAAAAATAAATATTTTTTAAAAATTCAGTGAAAAAAACCAAAGCCCATCTAAGCCTAAACTTGCCTCCAGGAATTTGGCCTACAGGATTACCTCTCTTTCCCGTGACCCTACCTAACACTACTGAGAAGGGAAGCTCCAAATCTTTTGCATGCCCATGGACACAATTCTTTAATTTTCATCAAGATTTCTCTCTTCTCTGTTTAATTGTGATCTTAATGGTTCATAGACATTTTTGCATATTCATATTTGTTTTTTCTCATTTACAGGATTTTTGAAACCAGTTATTTTTCATGAATTAGTATTTTTGGGACTAGGATGTTTGATTAGTATATTTCAGTTTTGTTTTGTATTCTTTTATTGTTATTTTTAAGTTTAAAAATTTTTTCTTTATATATATATATATTTTTTTCTCTCTCACTAATATTTTCCCCTTGATTCTCTTTATCTATTTTCATCTGCTAACAGCTAATCTCGATTGTTTCACTCTTTCTTGCTTCCTTTAATTTTTTACTTCTATATTCTCTCCTCCTCAAAATGAAGGAATCAATAAACCAAATTAAAAATTCAATGCAATGTGTCACCAGTAGACTGGACAGAGTTTAAGACAATGAAAACAAAATATATAATCTTGAAAACAAAGTTGAGTATACAGAAAAGATGTTAAGAGACCATGAACAGAACTTCCAAGAACTATGGGATAACATAAAAAAAATTAAGATTTATTGGGTTAGATGAAAGCTCAGAGATACAAACCAAAGGAATGCACAACCTCTTCAGTAAAATAATATAAGAAAATTTCCCAAACCTAAATAATGAAATGGAAAATCAAACACAGGAGGCTTACAGGACCCCAAATAGGCAAAATTACAACAGACCTACACATTATTATGAAAATACCAAATATATAGAATAAAGATAGATTTTTATAGGCTGAAAAAGAAAAATGGCTGGTCACATTTAGAGGGCAACCAATCTGGATCCAGTTGGTTTCTCAACCCAGACCCCCCCCCCCAAAAAAAAAAGCAGGTCTAGGAATAATATATAACAGCTCTGAAAGGAAATGGATGCCAGCAGGAATAATATACCCAGGAAAATTAAACTTCAGAAATGATGATGAAATAAAAGCTTTGAATAATAAATAAAAGTTAAAAGAATTCACAACTAGAAAGCCTGTTCTACAAAACATATTCAATAAAATATTTCATGAAATGAAATAAAATAAAAGTAAAACCAGCAAAGGAAGGAACTAACTAGAAGAATAGTCAATCAAAGGAGAAACTAATTCAAAGTAAAAACAAGAAATAATTAAAAAAAACAGGGAATAAAAATCGTTTATCAATAATAACATTGAATGTAAGTGGCCTAAACTCATCAATTAAAAGAAACAGACTGGCAGATTGGATTAAAATAAAGGACCCAACAATATGCTGTCTCTGAGAGACTCATGTCATAGGCAAAAACATCCACAGACTGAAGGTGAAAGTATGGGAAAAAATATATCATTCACATGGATTTCATAAAAAGGGGTTTCTATCCCAAATAAGAGAAAGTGATCAGAGGGTCAAAGAAGGACATTAAAAACTGCTTAAGGGAATTATACATCAACAAGGCATGATGATCATAAATATTTATGCCCAAACAATGGAAAATCTATGTACATAAAAAAATCCTTCTCAATTTTAAGAATCAAATAGACCACAACATACTAATACTGGGTGACTTTAATACACCTCTCTCACCACTGGATAGGTCCTCCAGATAAAAAACCAAAGAAAGAAACTATAAAAGTAAAAAATACAATTGATAATTTAGATTTAACAAAACACATCCATAATATTTCATTCAGCAATGACCAAATATGCTTTTTACTTTGAAGCACACAGATTCTTATCTACAATAGACCATATCTTGGGCCAAAGGCAACTCTTAGCAAATTCAAAAAATAGAGATAATTTTACTCTGCATTCTATCAGATATAATGGAATGAAATTAGAAATCAATGATAAAATAAAAATAGAAGCTACTCTAACACCAGGAGACTAAATAAATATGCTATTGAGGGATTAATGGATAGCAGAAGAAACAGAGTGAAAAAAAATATTTGGAGGTAAGTGAGAGTAACAATATAATATATCAAAATCTCTGGGACACTATGAAGGCAGTTCTAAGAAGAAAGTTCATTGCATTGAGCTCATTCTTCAAAAGAATAGAAAGTCACCAAATAAATAAGCTAGCAGTACATCTAAAAGCCCCAGATAAAGAAGAACAAATTAAAAACAAAAGCTATAAAAGACAGAATATAATTAAAATCCAGAACTGAAACCAATGAAATTGAAACAAAAAATTCAAAACATTGATGAAACAAAAAAAGTTGGTTCTTGGAAAAAATAAATAAAATTGATAAATCCTTAGCCCAGCTAATGAAGAAAAAGAGACAGAAAACTCAAATTACTAAAATTCATGATGAAAAATGAAATATTACCATAGGCACTACTGAAGTACACTTTATATCAGAAACTATTTTGAAAATTTATTCTCTAATAAAACAGAAAACCTTGAAGACATGGACAAATTTGAAGAGACCTATGATCTTCCCAAATTGAATCAGGAGGATATAAAAAATTTGAATAAATCAATTTTCAGCAATTAAATTAAAGATGCCATTTAAAGCCTAATGACAAAGAAAAGTCCAAGAAAAGATGGATTCTCAGCTGAGTTCTACCAGACCTTCAAAGAAGAACTAACACTAATCCTCCTTAAAGTATTCCATAAAATAGAAGAGGAGGGAACCTTTCCAAGCTCATTCTATGAAAACTAATATCAATCTGATACCAAAACCAGACAAAGACACAGCAAGGAAAGAAGACTTCAGACCAATATCCTGATGAACATAGATGCAAAAATTCTTAATAAACACTGGCAAATTGCATACAAAAACATATTAAAAAGAGTGCATCATGATCAAGTGAGGTACATCCCAGGGATGCAAGGTTGGTTCAACATATGGAAGGCTATAAACATAATTCATCACATCAATGGACTTAAAGACAAGAATCACGTGAGTATCTCAACAGATGCAGAGAAAGCATTTGACATAATACAGTATCCATTCATATTCAAAACACTAGAATAACTAGAGATAGTAGAAAGATACCTCAACACTGTAAAAACTATTCATGTGAAACCCACGGCCAACATCATCCTAAACAGAGAACAATTGAAAGATTCCCTCTAAAAAGTGGAACACGACAAGGATACCCCCTTTCACCACTTCTATTAAACATAGTCCTTGAAACTTCAGCCAGAGCAATTAGAGAGAAGAAAGAAATTAAAGGAATATGGAAAGGAAAATTTTGCTGGTGACATGATTCTATATTTAAAAGACCCCAAAACCTCCACCTGAAAGCTTCTAAGTGAATTCAGCAAAGAGGCAGGATAGAAAATTCATACCCATAAATCAATTGCATTCTTGTACAATTGACAGTCATGAATCAATTGAAATAAAAATTAGGAAAACTATTCCATTTACAATAACCTCAAAAAAGATTTAGGAATCAATCTAACAAAAGATCTGAAAGACCTCTACAATGAAAACTATAAAACACTAAACAAAGAAATTGAAGAAGACCTTAGAATATTGAAAGATTTCTCATGTTCTTGGATGGGAAGAATTAATATTGTCAAAATGGCTATATTACCAAAAGCACTATACAGATGTCATGTGATTCCTAATAAAATTCCAATGATATTCTTTACAGAAACAGGAAAGGAAGTCAATAAATTCATTTGGAAACAGAGAGGCACAGAATACCCAAGGGAGAAGAGTGAAGCAGGAGGCATCACAATAGCAGACTTTAAATTATACTGAAGCTATGGTAAACAAAAACAGCATAGTATAGGCACCAAAGAAACACAAAGACCAATGTAACAGAATAGAAGATAGGGAGACAAACCACCAAAAATACAGTTATCTCACACTAGACAAAGTCACCATAAATGTATATTGGAGAAAAGATAGCCTTCTCAACAAATAGTTCTGGGAAAACTGGAAATCCCTATGTAGCAAAATGAAATCAAACTTTTATTTCTCACCTTGCTCAAAACTCAACTCAAAGTGGATCCGGGACCTAGGCATTAGACTAGAGACTGTGCACCTTCTAGAAGAAAAAGTAGGCCCAACTCTCTATTGTGTTGGCTTAGGAACCAAATTTTTCAACAAGACTCCTAAAGTGCAATATATAAAATAAAAAATCAGCATATGAGATTTTATCAAACTAAAAACTTCTTCACTGCAAAGGAAACAGTCAAGAACACGAAGAGAGGGCCTACAGAATGGGCGAAAATTTTTGCCACTTACATACACCTCAGGTAGAGCATTAAATCCAGGATATATAAAGAACTCAAAAACTTAACACACATACACACACACAAACAAACAAAAAAAAACCCACCCAAATGCTCCATCAATAAATGTGCAAAGGAACAGAACAGACACTTCACAGAAGAAGAAAAACAATCAGTCAACAAATACATAAAAGACTGGTCAACATCTCTATCAAGTAGAGAAATGCAAATTAAAACTACACTGAGATTTCATCTTACTCCCATCAGAATAGCAATTATCAAGAATATAAATAACAATAAATATTGATGAGGCTGTAGTGGAAAAGTTACACTTATACAAGGTGGTAGGACTGCAAATTTGTGCAGTCACTCTGGAGAACAATGTGGAGATTCTCAGAAAATTTAGAATGGAACCACCATTTGACCCAGTTATCCCACTCCTTAGCATATATCCAGAGGAGTATACATCAATATTTATGGCAGCTCAATTCACAGTAGCTAAACTATTGAACCAACCTAGGTGCCCTTCAACAGATGAATGGATAAAGAAAATGTGGTGTATATACACCATGGAATATTATTCAGCCATAAAAAGAATGAAATTATGGCATTTTTTCCATTGAATGAATGGAATTGGAGACTATCATGCTAAGTGAAATAAGCCAATCCCCAAAAAACAAATGCTAATATTCTCTCTGATATGTGTATGCTAACACAATAAGGAGGTGGAGGGAAGAATAGAAGTTCATTGGATTAGATAAAGGGAATGAAGGTAAGGGAGGGGGATGGGAATAGGAAAGACAGTAGCATGGATCGATAATTATTTTCCTGTGTTCACCCGACCAGCGTAACTCCACATCAGGTACAAGCATGAGAATGGGAAGTTATACTCCACGTGTGTATAATATGTGAAAATACAATCTAGTGTCATGTATTTCTAAAAAGAACAAATAAAAAAATGAACCACATCTCCAAACTGATGACTGCTCAGGATTCTGTCTAACCTTTACAACTACAAACAGTAGTTCTTATTTTTAATTTCCCTTTTGTTATGAGGGAGGGCCTGAATCTTCAAAACAAAGTAAGAATTGCATTAAGTAGCACTGGGTAGCCCTGCATGATTTTCCTCTGTTCTCCCACATCCATTCTTCTCTGCTCCCATCAGGCTCTGCACCCAGGGAAGTTGATCCATGTGGACCCCACAATGGGCTGCCTTATGCTCTGGCTCCTGATTGGGTCAATGGAGAGCTACAGAAGAAATACGATAAGGAAAGAGAGTGAGGTGAGTTTATTCCTCAACTGCTAATTCTTTTTTTTTGGTCAATGTACCTTCATTTCATGTTGCCATGAATTATGACAGCAATTTATTACACCAGCACTATATTCATTAATTAAATGAGAATAATTATTATTTTAATCTATAGAGTCCTTTTAGAAAAAAACCTTATAATCTTAAGAGACAGTCTGTGTTAATCAAATATGAAGGAAGCACAAAAGTATATTACCAGATTGCTGAAAGATTTTAAGGATGGATAAATCATGTCTAGTCCAGTTATCTCTAATCATTATCAGACTATGCATGAGAGACAATCTTATCATTCATCCATTCCAACTTTGCCCATGTTTACTTTAGGGGACCAAGATTGTGAAAATATAGTCACATGTGAACATAGCTCCTGCCCTTGGGGGATTGCAAGCTTAGTAGGCAGGATTATACCTAATCATATCATCAAGAACATTAATCAAATAGAAATTGGCATGCAAATGGTGACCTGAAGTCTTCAAAGCATGAGCTGAGGTGATCACACCCTGTAACACAGGCAGGACTGATATTAGGATTCCAATATGTATATATAAAACCCGAGGCTCACACTTTTCCAATTTTACTCTGCTAGTCAGTTGTCTAAGTGAAACATGAACCCCATAGCGGTGCTGCTGCTCTGCCAAAAGGAACATAAATGTGGTCAAAGTGATGATTTTCATAAATTGTTTTATCAAATGTCACAAGATTTTGGAAACTAGGAATTTAAGGCTGCAAAGTTCCAAGGCAGAACTTCTCTATAGAAGAAGATACTGGAGGTGGAATTCCAAGTTCCTTCCTCCCAGTGGTGAACACTGTATGCAGTGTATGACCTCACATTGGTTATGAAGAGCTTCTTCTGTGAAAGAGTTTCTTCAGAGCAGCCTTCATGTCTTGGTTTCTCAGACTGTAGATGAAAGGATTTAACATTGGGGTCACTGTCATGTACATCACAGCAAGCACAGCATCCTTTAGGCTGTAAGTGGTCAGAGGTCGGAAATACATGCCCATGACTGTCCCATAGTACAAGGAAACAACTGTGAGGTGAGACCCACAGGTAGAGAAGGCTTTGCATACACCCTTCGTGGATGGAACGCGGAGGACCGTGGAAAAGACACGAACATAGGAGACAAGGATGCACAGTAATGGCACAGAGAAAACAGCAACCCCTAGGTACATCATCTTCACGTTCAAGTGTATGTCAGAACAGGACAGCTTGAGCAAGGGAGAAATGTCACAGTAGAAGTTGGCCACTTCCTTACTGCCACAGAAGGACAGACCAGCTGTGAGCAGAGTGTGAGGAAGGGCATTGGTGTTTCCAATCACCCAGGATGCAACCACCAGCAGGACACAGGACCTTGGACTCATGATGGCTGTATAATGAAGAGGGTGGCTGATGGCCACCGCTCGATCATATGCCATGGCCGCCAGCATGTAGCTGTCTGTGTTGGCCAAAGCTATCATGAAATACATTTGTGTCAGGCATCCCCCAAAGGAGATGGCTTTGCTGCCCAGGAGATGATTGGCCAGCATCTTAGGGATGGTTACAAAGGAGAAGAAGATGTCGACAAGGGAGAGGTTGGCCAGGAGGAAATACATGGGGTTGTGGAGATGGCTGTCAGAGAGAATGGCGAGGATGATGAGCAAGTTTCCCACCACTGTGATGGGGTAAATGAACAGGAAGAGGATGAAGAAGAAATCCTCCTGCTCCTGCTGACCCGTGACTCCCAAGAGGATGAACTCCATGGTAGAAGACTGGTTTCCTTCCCTCATGGTTCCTTCAACATGAAAGGCAAGAAGAGTCCAGAATTATTAGTGCTATTACTGTGCATTATGATCTTCTGTATGCAGCACTTCTAACTCCAGTGATCTGCTTTCTCAATGCCTGCATTTTTAAAATCCAGAGATACTCAAACTTTGAAGAAACATATCTGTTGGTCTCTGGGACTAATTGACATTCACTCCATCACTCATGTCTGAGAAGTGAGCAACGTGTGAATCAGAAATGCTCATCCTCCCCTGTCAGTGCACCCTAAACTCTCAAGACTCAATCATTTCATAATTAAATCTCATATTCCATGGTCTAGAGTCTATATTAGACCTTATGGAAAAATCAAAATATGTGTCAAATACAGTTTATTCATTCATTCATTCATTCAGTGGATAAGACATAGTCCCTGCTCTCAAGGACCTGATAATTTAATGGAGAAGCCAGAACACACACTGATTTTATTATATATGATAAGGAACAGATGGCCTTTGGAGTTTTGGACTAATTTCTCCAGGCCATGGATCAATTAGTAGATAGATGGGCCTGGAAATGTGGAATTGTTCTATTTACCAAACAAAGAGTGATCCCAGACCCCATAAGGTAATGGGTCTGTAGGGGCATTGGGAGATTGGAAATCACAAGGATCTCTGGGTTTAGATTCCACCAAATTAAACCAGTGAATTTTCTCCCTTGGTGTCTCTTTTTGGAAATAGACTTTTGCTGTTGTTACAGAGTGTGTGAGAATTACAGACCACCATGCTTATTGAGCAACATTGAAAGGGAAAAAAATCCTTTAGTGAGCAAGACAGGCAAGCAACTGGGAGCAGGCTAGTGCCTCAAAGAACTCTCAGCACTTGAACTGTGGAAGCACAGCGTTTATAAAAACAAAAAACCACCAAAACCACAAGGATGTAGGTGAGAAAAGACTTTGTTGAGACAGATATTTTGATTACATGAGAGAATTGTTTTGATTATACATTTCAGAGTCATTTTTGTTATATATGAGGGCCATAGTCAGGGCCGTGGAAGGTCCTACTCTACTGTCAACATACATACAGCTGTCAGGAGGCTGAAAAGAAAACATTTTAAGCAAACATAAAATGGAGTCAGGTCAGAACAAAATGGTATTATTTTGATTCTTTTATATTTCACCACTTCCTTTAAGATGTTTTGTATCTGACAAGCCCTCAAATATATAGAATCACCATGCTTTTCTCTTCAGACTTCTTTCTGTTCTTAGTTATTTTGCATTGTGACTCATGCAACTCCACAGTACCTACAAAAACTGTTTAATAAGCTCACAGGTCTAGTTTGGCAGGCCTAGTCTCTTCTTTTCATGTCAATCATCTGGACAACATGTTTTGCCACCCCACTTAGTATATATTTAGTCTAAGAAGAATGCAAGATTTTGGAAAGTGGAATATCATATATTGTTTATTTTTAACTTCTCCAGAATGATAATGGATAAGTGTTGTTCTTTGTAAATACCTATAAGCTTTCCCTCCACATTGCTTGAGTGAATCCTGGTTTATTGTATTCCCTACATGTAGGATACTCACAAGAAAAATCTCCCAATTTAGTTCTTATCAGTGCCTTGGTTATTTTGATTCTTGTTTTACTATAATGTCTATGTCATTCTGCCTTTATAACTAAGAAATTATTTCTAATTTATGTAAATTAAAAAATATTATTTCAAAAAGATTCTACATTAAAAATAGTTGTAGAAAATTTTGAGGCCTCTAGAAATAATTCTAACTAAAGAGGTCCAAAACAGGGAACTTTAGGATCTGGACTCAGGCTGAGGTTTGTACCTACCCTGATTTAACTACTGCAACTCAATGTGACTTTTGAAAATTTATTTCACCTGTTAAATAATATCTTATAAAATGGCATAATAGTTCAACTTACCTTGTAGGGGCTTTGCAAAGGTCAAGGAAAGGAATGCATGTGGTGAAGATGCTGGCGATCTACTGCTTGATGTTGGTGTTATAAATCATCTGTAATGTCCACAGCCCTCACCTGTGGAGTCAGCTTAGATGTTATCAAGAAATGTCCTGGACAGGAGGCTGTCACTGCTTTTCCACACATGGGAAGTTTGCAGGCAGCTGGTATACCATCGGCTAGCCTTCCTTTTGGAGTTCAAGCTTGCCTGGGTCTCTGTGAGCAAGGTAGAGAAGACAGGTCCAGGATGGTTTGGAAAGAGGCACTCTTAGTTGACCTATGGAATAGAAGGGACAGAAAGAACTGTTCAGGATGGAGCCTGAGAAGGAGAGATCTAGTTTCCAATTCAAAAAAGCTGGGTAGGCCATAGGAGAAAGGTGGTTAGTAATGAGCCACCAGGTTATAAGTCTCCTAAGCCACGACTCTCCTGTGTCTTCATTCAGGTCAAAGAGTAATTGTTGGGACTCATTGACACTCCTGGTCCCTGAGGGGATATAGTGGCTCCCAACAGTGATCTTCCCCAGAAGGTAGGATGAGTGAAAAGACTTCTTGGAGACTGTGTCTCCAGGGTCTGAGCTGTGGGCTGACCTATTCTACCTCTTTGTGATCTCTCCTCTGTTGTTTAGCTTACTCTTGAATCCCCCTATTGGGAGTTGCAAGGACTATGGTTCAGTTGAGCTTCTGGCTTTTCTACCTTCCTATTCTGTTAAGTGTGACAAAGAAAAAGAATTGTACTTCATTTTTTTCCATTGAATTTGACTTGGAGAGTTTTAGGGTGCAAGGTATACTCTCTTTAATGTAGCATGCAGAGAGTTGGTCTCCACATTTTCTAGGTACTTAAGAGATGAAAAGGATCTAGATGTCATGTAGTCCACTTTATGCATATGTCATCTTTAGAATAGCTCTGAATAATGGTTATTGTCCCATGATTTAGCACTTCCTATGGTAGTTAGCCACTATCTCCTGTAGAGGGTAATGGTGATTATAAACCTTGAAAGCATGACCCATTGACTCTGCAATTTAGTAAATATAACTGACCTTGAGCCATTATTTATGGAAATAATAATGATAATGAGAAAAACATTGTTATAATAATGATTGAATGAATTAGTAGCTGGAAAAATTCTTTTTTTATTTAAAAAAAATTTATATTTAGAATACAAAGTTATTCAATATACACAATATAGACACATTCTCCATACAAGGAAAATTATTCAAAAGCCTAAGACCAAAAATCTTGAAAACAAATGAGTCTTAGTTTTTGTTCTTAGAATGTTCTGGGTGCAAGATACCTTGTATAATTATCTAATCCACAACTTCACCTGTAAGCTGAAACTGCTTCTGTGAGAAAGAAGTTCCTTTTAAAAATCTGTTCTTTTTAGATATACATGACACTAGAGTGTATTTTGACATATCATACATACATGGAGAATAACTTCTCATTCTTGTAGTTGTACACGACGTTAAGTTACACTGTTCATATATGAACATAGGAAAGTTATGTCTGGCTCATTCTACTGTCTTTTGTATTCCCATCGTACCTCCTTTACCTTCATTCCCCTTTGTCTAATCCAATGAACTTCTATTCTTCCCTCCCCTCTCCTTGTAACAGAGAGAGCATTCAGCTTTTTTTTTTTTTTTTTTTTTTGGCATTGCCTTATTTTACTTAGCACGATAGTCTCCAGTTCCATCCATTCATCAGCAAATGCCATAATTTTATTCACTTTATGGACAAGTAATATTCCATTGTGTATATGTACCACATTTCCTTTATTCATTCCTGTGTTGAGGGGTACGTAAGCTGGTTCCATAGTTTAGCTATTGTGAATTGTGTTGCTATAAACATTGATGTAGTAAGCTGTTTTTAAGTCCTTTGGGTATAGGCCAACAAGTGGGATAACTGTGCCAAATGGTGGTTCCATTCCAAATTTTCTGTGGAATCTGCTTTGCAGAGTGGTTTCACCAATTTCTAGTACCACCAACAATGTATGAGTCTTTCACCTCTTTTTTCAGATTTATTCTAAAATATTTTATGTTACTTTTTTAGGCTATTGTGAATGGGATAGTTTTCTTAATTTCTCTTTCATATGATCTATCACTGATATACAGGCATGCAATTGATATATCAGGGTGAATTTTATATCCTGCTACTTTGCTGAATTCATTTATGAGTTCTAGAAATTTTCTGGTGCAGTTTTTTTTTTGGGTGGGTCTTCTAAATGTAGAATCATGTTGTCAGCAAATACGGATAGTTGGAGTTCTTCTTTTCCTATTTGTATCCCCTTAATTTCTTTCTTTTCTCTAATTGCTCTGGTTAGAGTTTCAAGGACTATGTTGAATAGAAGTGGCGAATGTGGGCATTCTTGTCTTGCTTCAGTTTTAGAGGAAATGCTTTCTTCATTTAGGATGATGTTGGCTTTGGGTTTAACATATATGGCTTTTATAATGTTATGGTGTGTTCATACTATCCTAAGTTTTTCTAGTGTTTTGAACATGAATGGATACTCTATTTTGTCCAATACATTTTCTGTGTCTATTGAGATAATCATGTGATTCTTGTCTTTAAGTCTATTGATGTGAAGAATTATGTCTATTGATTTCTGTATGCTGAACCAACATTACATCCCTGGGATGAATCCCACTTGATCATGGGACTATACTATCTTTTAAAAATGTTTTGAATGCAATTTGCCAGTATTTTATTAAGAATTTTTGCATCTATGTTTATTGGGGATATTGGTCTGAATTTTTAATTTCTTGTTGAATCTTTGGTTTTGGTATTAAGGTGATAATAGCTTTGTAGAATGAGTTTGGAAGGGTTCTTCCTTTTCTATTTCAAGGAATATTTTAAGGAGGGTTAGTATTAGTTCTTCTTTGAATGTCTGGAAACCAAGGCTGAGAATCTGTCTTCTCTTGGGCTTTTATTGGTTAGTAGGCTTTTGATGGCATCTTTAATATCCTTGCTTGAAATTGATCTTTTTAAATTTTACGTATCCTCCTGCTTCAATTTGGGTAGGTCATATATCTCTAGAAATTTGTTGATGTCTTAAAGATTTTCTCTTTTATTAGAGTGTAAAATTTCAAATTAGTTTCTGATTATCATTTGTATTTCAATAGTGCCCATTGTGACATTTCCTTTTAATTACAAATTTTAGTAATTTGAATTTTCTCCTTTTTCTTCATTAGCTTGGCTAAGGGTTTATCAATTTTATTTTTTTGTTTTGTTTTGTTGATTTTTTAAATTTTATTTGTTTCAATTTCATTGATTTCAGCTCTGATTTTAATTATTTCCTGTATTGTACTGCTTGTGGTGTTGATTTGTTCTTTTTCTAGGGCTTTGAGATATAATGTTAGGTTATTTATTTGGCGACTTACTATTCTTTTAATGAATGAGCTCAATTCGATGAACTCTCCTCTTAGAACTGCCTTTATAATGTCCTAGAGATTTTGATATGTTGTATTGCTTATTTTTTAATTTCATCCCTGATTTCCTGTGCTATCCATTGATCATTCAATAGCATATCATGTAGTCTCTAGATATGAGAGTAGCTTCTATTTTTTATTTTATTGTTTATTTCTAATTTATTTCCATTATGATATGACAGAATGCAAGGTGTTATCTCTCCTTCTTCTTTTTTTTGATAAGAGTTACCTAATATCATGGTCTATTTTAGAGAAGGATCTATGTGCTGCTGAGAAGAAAGTATATTCAGTCATTGATGGAAGAAATATTTATATATGTCTGTTAAGTCTAAATTATTAATTGTAGTTTTTTAGTTCTATAGCTTTTTTATTTAGTTTTTATTTGGAAGATCTATCCAGTGGTGAAAGAACTGTGTTAAAGTCACCCCAGTATTATTTAATGTGATCTATTTGATTCTTGAAATTGAAAAGAATTTTTTTGATGTACATAAGTGCTCCATTGTTTGGGGCATAAATATTTATGATTGTTATGTCTTGTTGATGTATAATTTCCTTAAACAGTATGAAATGTCCTTCTTTGTCCCTGCTGAATAACTTTGGCTTGAAGTCCATTTTATCTGATATGTGCATAGAAACTCCTGCTTGTTATGAGATCCATGTATATGACATGTTTTTTTTTCCTATACTTTTATCTTCATTCTGTGGATGTCTTTGCCTATGAGGTGAATCTCATTTGTTGGGTCTTATTTTTAATCTGATCTGCCAGTCTATGTCTATGTCCTTTGATTGATGAGTTTAGGCCATTTTCATTCAATGTTATTATTGAGAAATGATTTTTTAAATATTTATTTTTTTAGTTGTAGTTGGAAACAATAACTATATTTTATTTATTTATATGTGGTGCTGAGGATTGAACTCAGAGCCTCGCATGTGCTAGGTGAGCACTCTACTGCTGAGCTACAACCCCAGCCTGAGAAATGATTTGTATTCCCTGTCATTTTGATTTATTTTTGGTTTTTAATTTGAAGTAGTTTCTCCTTTGGTTGACTATTCATCTAGGGTAGTTTCTTCCTTTGCTGTTTTTTTCCCTTTTATTTTTCCTTTCTTTTCATGAAAATTTTTATTGAGTATGTTTTATAGAACAGACTTTCTATTTGAGAATTCTTTTAACTTTTGTTTATCATTCAGTTTTTATTTCATTATAATTTCTGAAGCTTCATTATACAAAATACATGTATGAAGATGTGAATTTGGTGTCAACATACCTTATATATAATCAGAGATGATAAATTATGGTATAATGGTATATTAAGAATTGTAATGCAAAAATAAATAAATAAATTAATTTTTAAAAAGAAAATATGAAACATAATGGGAAATTATGAGCTAATATTTGAAGATAGCTTTGATGATGTGAAAATTCAACTTGTTTATATAAGCTAACTAGACTTACATGCTTGGACAGTTAGTTTCCCTATTGATGAGCTTATTGCTAAAAAACAAAATGGGACAAAGAATGATAATTTGATATTCTCTTGGTTGGTCTCAATGACCAGGAATTATTAGAGGACATTGACAATATATGAATTCTAGATAGGTGAGCAGGAGATTCAGGAGATTAGCTATCTGATTTAACAATATATGTGTGTGTTTTTTTAAGAGAGAGAGAAAGAGAGGGAAGTTTTTTAATATTTATTTTTTAGTTTTCGGCGGACACAACATCTTTGTATGCGGTGCTGAGGATCTAACCCGGGCCGCACGCATGCCAGGCGAGCGCGCTACCGCTTGAGCCACATCCCCAGCCCATGTGTGCATTTTTGGTGAGATTTATAGGCAACCTCTAACTAAGTACATAATATATCAAGGAGTGTGTAAGACAAAAATGGTGGATGATTAAAATTCACAAATAGTTTCTATTAATTCAGAACTGTGGTTTTCCAGTAGTGCAGGGTAAAGTTATTTTGTATTACACTTCAGATGACATGAACAAGCAAGTAAGTAGATGGGTCCCAGGCCTCAAATCTTGCCTCAAGCAGACCAGGTTGACTTTTATTCCTTTTACTTAAAATGTTACATAAATGTTTCTTTTAGGTTAAGGGTTTAGGTTGAAAAAACTTTGAAAATTCCTACATAAAAATTATATTTAAAATACTTCTAAACAATTCGTAAATGATCAAAATGTTTTATTTTTTTAAAAAGAAAACTATCGTTTATTCTTATCTAAAAAAATAATTTCTGAAGCTTAATTTTTCTGGGTATAGGATTCCTGACTGGCATTTATTGTCTTTCAGAACTTTTATATATTATTCCAAGACCTGATTGCTTTGGGGTTGTGGGTTGAGAAATCAACTGAGATCTGGATTAGTTTTCCTCTAAGCATGACCTGTCATTTTTCTCTGGCAACCTTTAACACTTTATCCTTATTTTGCATTTAGGTATTTTCATAATAATGTGCTTTGGTGTGGGTCTGTTATAATTTTGCATATTTGGTGTCCTGTAAGCCTCCTATATTTGATTTTCTATTTCATTATTTAGGTTTGGGAAATTTTCTGATATTATTTTATTGAAAAGATTGTGCTTTGATTTCTATCTCTGAGCACTTTTCTATTCCAATAAATCTTAAATTTGATCTTTTCATGTTATCCCATATTTCTGTTTATGATCTCTTAAAATCTTTTATGTCACCTTTATTTTCAGGATTGTAAATTTCATCTTCATTACCTGAAACTCTGTCTTTCAATTGTTCTAGTATGATGGTAATGCTTTCCATTGATTTTTTATTTGGTTTATTGATTTCTTCATTTTGAAAATGTATCCTTGCTTGTTTTTCAGAATATCTATTTATTGAAATGATCTTTTGCTTCCTGTATTTTTTCTCTGATTTCACTCCTTACATTGTCCTTTATCTCATGGATCAGTTTAAATATGTACATTCTTAACTCCTTATCTAACACTTATTTCTCTGTGGTTTTGATGGATTCTATTGGTTTTTTTTTCCGGGGGAGGGTATGATTTGTTCTCTTGGTTTTTCATGTTGTTTGTGTATCTACTCATCTAACAGTATGGATCTGAAGCAATAGAGTTTCTATCCTGTGGACTTATAGTGTCGCTGAGGTTTCCAGTAACTAACAGTTTAGGGTGAAACAAATAATAACAATCAATGCAAACAATAAACAGCATTAAACCAAATAGTTTCTGCTATGATGTTTACAATGTTAATTGTCATAATAAACAGGAACAATGTAATTAGTTATTGCACAATAAAACAATAAGTTTGCAAAAGAGTTTATAATTTCAAATGATGGACTGGGAGAGAAGACACATGATATAGGATGTGATGATTATGTGGGAGGAGGAGAGAAGATAGAACTAAAAAACTAGAGGAGGATTGAAAAAGAGAACAATAGAGATTTGCTGTTAGCAGAGGAAAAGACAGAAAGAGAATCAAGGGAAACAGATAAATGAGAGAAAAATATATATAAAGTGAAAATTTTAAAAATAAAAAATATGGAATGCTTCATGAATTTGCAAGACATCTTGTACAGTGGCCATGCTAATCTTCTCTGTATTGTTCCAATTTTAGTGTATTTGCTGCCAAAGTGAGCACTGGAAGAAATTTTTAATATGGTATTTGGAACAGAGTTAACTGGCATTTTACCACCTCTAAACCAACATCATAACATTACCCTTATGGAGTATTCACTTCCTGTTTTACTATATGTATATATGTATTTTACCACATCTTGTATCAGACTCTGCATGGTAGGTGTAAAATTCTTACAGGCTCTAAGTCTTTTTGCTTGCTTCTAAAAAGCCAGTACTTGGGGTATGTGAGTTGAAGTGCAGGAAGTTGGGTTCATTCAAGGGCCATCCCTGTGAAGATGGAGGGGCTGTCATCATTAAACATCCTCTTAGGGAACTCAGGTACTTGAAAGGGATTTCACAGGGAGGAAAGGAGGTGTGTGGGATGGTACAGGAAGGCTACCTACTGAATGGGGTCTTTGTCATCCAGGGGCTGTGTTTCTTTTATTTTCTTTCAGAATATCCCTGGGAGAACAATTAACTTTCATCTCATAGGCCATCTCTAGAATTCTTTAGATAGACACATTAATCCTTGCATGTTAAACAGTATTCCATTTATAACTATAGAACAGAATTAGAAGTCCTTGGCTCATACTTTGATATTATCTGAAGACCATCAACTGTCCCAGACTCTGAAAAACTAAAGGAAGGTTACTGATGAGGTGATCTCGGGACCAGTATTTATATCTTTTTCCTGCAATAGTTGAGTCCAACCATTAGCATATCATTCATTCAAAGGTGATTTTTTTTTTTTACAATTTCCAACACTTGGCAAAAGTAAAAACAAAAAAAATAACTTTACAAGGTGTAAATTGTAAAGTAGAGCTAATCTCAAATAGGGTGACTTAAGACACATGTTCTTGCCATTGTCCCTATTACAAAGTGTTGGGGATTGAAGCCTGGGGTGCCCTACCACAGAGCCACAGCCTCCTATCTTATTTATTTTTTATGTTGAGAGAGGGTTTTGCTAAGTTGTCAGGATGGGCTCAAATTTTTGTCCTCCTGCCTCAGACTTCTAGGTTGCTGGTATTGTTACAGGTGCCACCATGCACAACTGATATTTTTGTATTTTATTGATGAGAATGACTTTTTCCCAGAAAAAATGTCAATGCCAAAGAATAACACATTATTTAAAAACAAATAGGAGTTAAAAGTGGCTTGAGATTTTTCCTGAAAATACCCATGCCAGAAGAAAATCTTACAACTCAACATTCTATACCCAGCCAGGTTATTTCTTATGTTTGCAAAATTAAATGAAAATACTGAAAATATTCTTAATAGCATTTTCTTGACATAGCTTTAAGCAATCTATATTTTACCTCTCAATAATTTAACAAAGACCATGTATTTGAAGACTGGGAGAATTTGAAACTTCTAGTGAAAGGTGAAGAAGAGTGGCTAGTGGCCAAAAGAAGATAAAGAGAAGAACGTATTAACAGAATGAAAATGCCCATAAAAGAAGGGTCCAAAGCCCTCTTGATGTGCCCCATCATGTAACCTGTCATTTCAGATGCCTTCAATGGAAGGGTGCAGAAGACTAAAGTTCACATTCCTGGCAGCAGCGTGAGCTGTGCATTAGCTGCCTGCTTTAGAGAAAGACTGTTGTTGGAAATGCTGTGTTTATCTTGATTTTTCTTTCATTTTCACCTGAGATGAAAGATTATCCCACAGATGCTGTTTTGATCATTACAAAATGTATGGTAGCATCAAAACATCACACAGTCCCCCACAAATATATACAACAATCATGTGTCATTTAAAAACAAATCTAACAAATAAAGACAGTTACATTCCATAGGACATAAATGTAATCTTTGAAATCCAAGTACCTTGAAAAAAATTTTTTTCCAAGATGATTATCTGACAACTGAACAGGATGCTTACAGCTGAAAACTGTCACTTAGGTCTTTATCCTAGACAGGGAGTAAAATGGAGTATTTTGTTTAATTGTTTAATTTGACATTTGAAAACAGTGCATCAAATGAACCACACTTAAAAGCTGATTTCCAGCTCAGAAATCTGTCTTCCCTCTGTAGCTACAAAACCCAATATTTTTATTTACAATTTCCCTTTTGTTAATAGTGCCTGTTTCTTTGAAGGAAGATTCCGGGTTATAGGGGTGAGGGTTTAAAGTTGCAGCCCCATTCCAGTGCTCAATCCTCCAGGTGCCATGCTTAGGTAAGGGCACTGGTGGGGAGGAAGTGAGACTGTGCAATGAGGAGTGGGACATCTGGGCACTGGCATTCAGTGCTGACTATCATTTTGTTGACATCACTCCAGAATTGCCTTGTAAGGATTTTGTCTGCTGTTTTCTTATACTGAGGTTCAGGGTGTGCACATTTTGCCAGGAATACCACAGAAATGATATTTTGTTCTTCTCAGTGCATCGATTCAGAAGCCCCATGATTTGTTCTAATACAGGCATGTTGACTCTTAAAATTACTTAAAATAGGTGATATATACACAGAAGTGTGTCCTGAGCAGACACTAATTTTCCTTTGTCATAAATAAATATCCTGCAGCAACTATTACTGTGATGTTTGCTCAGTATTGCTTTTTTTTTTTATCCTAATGCCATCCTGGCTTCAAAATTTATAAGTTGAAATTCTATCCCTAGGAAGAACTTTTCTTTCTTGTTGCTTTGCTTATTTATTTATTTATTCATTCATTTGCCCATTCATTCATTAATCTATTTATGTCAGTATGATATACTTACTTTTATTTCATTATTTTGGTTATAATTAATTCCATAATTTATTTTGTTACTCCATTGTCCCAAACTTGACCAACAAAAACCCCTGAATTTGGCTTCTCTGTCTCTTGGCATATTTCCATTGAGCCTTGTGTCTCACTCTTGGTCCCCTCCCCATGCCCAACCATGATTAGGATGACCTTCTTATAAACACTGTGATAAAAAAAAATCCATGCTGAAATGATAATGAAAATGACTTCATATATTTTTTGCTATCTGAGTAGTTATTCCCTTTCCACAAGAATTCCACACGATGAAATACTAACAGAGCACATTTCTGACTTCATTTAAAGAAAATAATTTCAAATGTTGTGGGCCAAAGGATATTTTTTTCTTTTTTAATGGATGGAACGGGCCCTTTAGTTCAGTACAAGAAACATACTTCTACCTGTTATTTATTTGTATTTTTATTGGAGGAAGCCCAATGCCACTGGACCTTATCTTTCCCCCTTCTAAGAAATTGCTCCTGAGGGAATGTGTGGGGCATGGGACAATTATGAAGCTCCAGCCTCCCAGAGGACACTAGAGAGCTCACACTGATTCTACCTGGGTTGTAAATAGATGGATAAGTCCTCTCATAGTCCAGGACTGAGACTCTGGCTGTTTCAGAGGTCCTGATGTTGATGAAAGGAATACCCACCCCCATCTGCAGTCCAGCTGCAGTTGGGGTGCAGGAAAGTCCCACTGCACCAGAGGGGGCAAGCAAGCTTGTTATCATACTCTTTGTTCCAGACAGAGACAGTCTCAGAGTGCTGACAGCTTTTTCATGTTAAGTCCCTGACTTAGAGGACTGAAGAGGAGGCACCAGGTCATTGTAATTGTGGCTGAGATGGGCACAGGCCGTGGGGTGAGGCTCACAACTAGGGTGGGACATGAGAGGGCCCCTGTTCACCACAGCAAAGCTAGTGTGTCCTAGGTCTTGTGAGGATTGTGTAAATAAAGCTTGCTCTTCATCTCTAGCAAGCCCAAGTCAAATAGAGAAGACAAGATTTCATCATTTGATAATGAAAGTACAATGAAGTCTTGACAATTGCACAGTTTGGCAGGAAAAATTGATGTAAGCTTGAAAGTCTTTCCAGCCAAAAGACAAGAGATGCTCCAGGCAGTCTTGGAGTGAGCAGATTTTTGGGTGAGGGGGGTACAGAAAAAAATGATGGGTGAGAGCAGATGGAGGAGGATCCCCCCAGGCTGGTGTGGCCTGGGAAGTATTTTCAAACAAGCCAACCCCAGGTGCTGGAGGACCAACTGGTGAAGTCTTTGGATTTCCTACTCTCATCCCAGAAGAAACACTTAGAAAGGTGGGTGCTCCAGGAAAGGGGACCTGTACTTTGGCTGAGAAGCTCCTTCCTATGGGACTGATCCTATCCATTAGGTATGGGAGGGAGCAGAGAATGTCTATTATAATCTCTTACTCTGCTGTAAGTGCTTTAAGGCAAGCCTATTGTTGGTTCATTGGACCTGATTGCAGACAGGACAGTTTTAAAAAAAAAATCTTTTTTGTGGGGCTGGGAATTGAACCCAGGGCCTTGTGCATGTGGGGCAAGCACTCTACTAACTGAGCTATATCTCCAGCCCAACAGGGCAGCGTTTTAAACTTCTTGGAATTCAGAGGTAGTGGACAGCACCTCTCTAGAAACCTCCACACAAACTCAGGGAAAGCATCTTTCCTTTCACTTCCACGTGCCTCCCTCTGAACACAGAATGGAGGAGCTGAGTGATGCGTGTCCAGTGTTCATGTATTCGATTACTTGTGGCATCCTATGTATCTTGAAGATCTCTTTTGTGCCAGGCATTACCTTAAGCACTGGGGAATCACTGTGGTGAATGAGACACACAGGGACATGACTTAAGAAGCTTGCATCTGATGGTGAAGCTGGACTTACCAATTACAGTGGTGATATTGTGATAAATTATAGTGGTGTTAAAAATAGGGGCAGGAAAGATGTATGTCAGGATAGCCAGCAAGTGCAGAAAGCCCATGAGCCTCCTTTGAGATGTTTATGTTGTGACCTGATGCTTCCCAACGTGCTCTACCTGTCATATCTTGTTTAAGTTTCATTTTGTAGCAAGAAGTCATTTATTGTCTCCACTTACAGGTGAGGAAATTGATGTTCAGAGATCTTGCATAATTCACACAGCTTTTTAGTGGTAGAATCAAGATTCAAACCCTATTTCTTCTTGATACAAAATGAAGGGTAAACAAGATAAGAAGGTAGAGCACTTTGGGAATCATCTGGACAGTAAACTCTCAATACATGCGGTTTAGTATTTGATGACTGTTTATCTTTGAAATTTAAAAAAATCTCAGGATGTGTAAATGTATAAATCTTTTTATCCTTCAAAAATTATGTGCAAAGTTCATAGAACCATTTAGGTTTACAAATGTGTGACCCTTCCATTTAGTAAAAATTGTTTCTGGTTCTAATATTTTACTTCCTTTGGGGTTTTGAAATTCTAGAGTGAATCTTGGATCTCTATTCCCTTTAACTATGATTTATTTTCTCATTATTTCAATTTCTTTGTCTTCTTCATTTGAATTGTTGGGAGGAGTCTTACATTTGTATTTTACAAAGCAGATAGTCCTTTCTGGAGTATCCATACAGATATCATCTGTACCTGGTACAAGTTTTCAAAATTCACATATTTATGCCAAGATATTTTAAAGTAAATTATAATTATTGTGGCTTTAGTCCCCTAAATATTTATCCTGCATCTTAATAAACAAAGAAAAAATGAGAGAAAAACCCTCAGTCCTTTATACCCCAAATAACATTTTTATAACAATCTAATTAATAACTCTTTATTATTGTCTATCACTAGTCCATTTTCAACTTTTTCCAGTTATCCCCCAAATTATCCTTTCAAGTTGGTTTGTCAAAATAGGAGTCCTATCCAGGACTATGCATTGTGGCTCATTGTTAAAATTCCCACTGTAGTTTTTTTAGTCTATGACAGTTCATTTTTCATAGCAGTGACTGCATGAAGAGATAGACCCTATCTCCTCTTTCTCCTAATCAAGTTCACTCACTGCAGCATTAGCATCACTTGGAACTTATTTTCTCAAATTTTCAGGTCCCAGCCCAGGCCATTCAACACAAAGCCGTGTTGACTCCTGTGCCCATGGTGACATGGGCTGTTGGATCCTTCTGATCATTTCCTCCTGGTGGAAATAGCTTGTTCCTTGGGATCCTGTATTCTTATAACCAGAAGTTTATTTCTAGCAGTCTGATTACATTTAAGTTACATAATTTTGGCTAAAATACATCATATGATGTTGTGTGCCATGACTGACCAATGCTAAGAACTCCTACTGGACTTGAGGAATAACTGGATAAAACTCTGTTTCTTTCTGTGACCAGGTGATACTCAGTGTGATGTTAGTTTGATATCCTACAAATAACTGTTTCTATCAGCTGTTCATTGAATGGTGTTAGCATCATTTTATAATCTTTTTTAAAAAAATATTTATTTTTTAGCTTTAGGTGGACACAATATCTTTATTTTAATTTTTATGTGGTGCTGAGGATTGAACCCAGAGCTTCATGCCTGCTAGGCGAGTGCTCTACCACTGAGCCACAACCCTAGCCCCTATTTTATAATCTTATATATGTTTCTTGAACTGATACTTTAATTAGAGTTTGAGAGTTTTCTCTCATATGTCTTGAATACCTGTTTTGAAGTTTTTCCACCTAGGTATTTTGCCACCCCTCTCCCTTTTGGTCTTATTTGATATGAGTTCTTCTCTTTCATCACATGGCATGCACCATCACACCTGGCCAGACTATATTTTGTCAGCAATTGTCTTCTTTTTTACCTGAAAGAGGATTATACACCCCAAATCTTTGACTGAATGTGATGTGTGCCCTTTCCAGGCAAACTCTTTAAAAAGTTATTGTGTTTCTATTAAGTTGTCTTGCTTTTTTCTTCTTTTACCGAAGAAAGGCATCCCAAAGAAGGGCTGATTCTTCAGCATGGATACCTGAATGAAGAGGGCACGTGGAACAGTTAATCGAGGTACACACAACTTCAGTTCATATGTAATGTAAATGAGCAAACAAATCCTTCTCTTTTTAAGCTCCTGAAATTTCTGAGTATTTTCTATCACAGTTTTAATAAGAGAAAAATGATAAATACAATCATTTATTTTCCATTGTGGAATGTAGTTGGCTTAGATTTTCTATCCATTCCAGGGTTATTTTTGATGTATTGGCTTTTTCATAATTTTATTTCATCTAGTATTATACATTTATTTGCATGGAATTAAGCAAAGAAGTCTTATGATTTTAAAAAACATTAACATCTCCCTGATATTTCTCCATTCCTCCCCCACCCTGTCCTCTTCTTCCTCTTCCCCCTTTTCCACCTCCTCTTCTTCTTTTGAGATGCAGACAGAGGTTTATTTAGGAAAGTAGAGACACATTCAAAGAACCAGGGAGGGAGAAGAGGAGGGAAAGAGCAAGGACTGGGGATCTAGGTAGAGCAAATTATATTCCATGCATGTAGGATTATGTCAAAATGAACCTGGCTATTATGTATAACTAAAATGCACTAATAAAAGCATTTTGAAGATTTTAAATGTTCTCACCATGGAGAAATGATAAATATTTGCAGTGATGGATATGTTAATTTAACTGTTAAATTTTTATCTGAAAATTTTTTCTTAAAATAAATCAATAAAAGAGAGAAACCAATTGTTAATCAAAGGGAGAGAGAACTCAAGTACACAAAATAAGAAATGATGTGGGGGGAGCACTGTTTCTCCCTCTGAAGATGGCCCATATTCTACCTTGAATGTGCCTCTACTTTCCTAAATAAACCTCTGTCTGCATCGCAAAACAAGAAGAAGAGGAGGAGGAAAAGGGGGAAGAGGAAGAGGAGGGCGGGTGGGGGGGAGGAAATGGAGGGAGCTATTAATGTTTTTTTTTTTTAAATCATAAGACTTCTTTGCTTAATTCCATGCAAATAAATGTTCCCCTTCCTCTATTCTATGGGTCTTTCTGCTATTTATTTATTGTTTTTTTAATTGGTGCTTTATAGACATACTTAAGGTGAAATTCCCCATGGTCTATTAATGCACATAGCATAATTTGGTCAATTTCAATGCACAGTTTCTCTCTTTTCATGTCCCTTCTCCCTCCCCCTTACCAAATCCCCTCTTTTAGCTATTGTGAAATATGTAGGACATTAGTAGCTATAGATCCCTAGAATTTATTCCTCCTACCTAACTGTAACTTTCATTCTGTGATGTATACACATATGGAAACGTCACATCATACCCCATAAATATGTACAATTATTATTTGTCACTTAAGAATAAATGAAACTTAAAGAATTAATGATGTAATAAAACCTAACAGTTTTATTGAGTTTTAACCCCCATACCATACCCATGCGACACAATCCCCCCATACCAAGTAATGGCTTTTAGTGTATTTATGGAGTTGCAGAACAATCACCATAACTGAATGCAGAGACTTTTCATCATCCCAAAGAAATCCCTCACTCTTCAGCCATCTCCCTCACTTGCCCACCTTTCCCAGGCCCTGGCAATCAGTCTACTTTCTGTTTGTAGATTCACCTATTCTGGACACTCATGTCATACAGTATGGCCCTTTGTGACTGGCTTCTTTCACATGGTGTAATGTTTTCAAGGTCCACACATGATGTAACATGCATCATTCCTCTCTGTTGCCAAATATTATTCCATTGTATGGATAGGCCAGTTTTTTCAGCCATTCACCAGTTGTTGGGCATTTGGATTGTCTTCAATTTTGGTCTATTATGAATAATGGGGTTAATAACATTTGTGGCAAGTTTTTGTGTGAATGTACATTTTCATGTATCTTGGAGGGGGTCAAATTGCTGGGTCACAGGGTAACCCTACACTTAACCTTTGAGCCAAACTATTTTCCAAAAAGATCAAGCTATTTTGCAGTCCCATCAGCAGTGTATGAGGGATCCAATTTCTGCACATCCTTGTTAACACTTGTTATCTGGCTAGCCATCCTGGAGGGTGTGGAGTCGTACCTCACTATGGATATGTCTGGCTTTCCCCCCTTCTTTGTGTCTTTTTTGTTTGGTGTGAAACAATTTTATTTTATAATTGTCTACAAAACCCACAGCCACTATTTTCTTCATATGAAAACATTAGTTCAGGTACCCATAGAAGATGATTATATAGACTCACTTAAAGAAAAATGTGCCCCATTATATGGGATCAGAAAGCTTGGAAAAACTTGTGTTTGAACCAATTCCTTAAACATATCATTGTTAGTTGCCTTATTATTATTTAATTGTAATTGCTTTTTGTATAGTCTAGACTTAAATCCCTCATCAAATAAATGATTGGTGAAAATTTTCTCGCACATTCTATGAGCTATTTTCCCCCTTTATTCATAGTGTCCATTGAAGCACAAATGTTTTAAAATCAATGATGTGCACTTCATCCACTTTTTATTTTGTGATGTGTGCTTTTAGTGTTTTAGCTAAGAAACCATAGCCTTATTTAAGGTCATGAAGATCTATGCCTGTATTTTCTCCTATTACTTTCACAGTTTTAGTTCTTATGCTGAGGCCTTTGATCCATTTTTAATTAATTTTGTATATGATCTGAGGCAGGGGTTCAAATCTATTCTTTTGAAAGTGGATATCCAGTTATCCCAAAACCATTTGTTGGTGGGTGGCACTGGTGGTCCAGTGGTGAGCATAGCTGTCTTCCAAGATCATTTGTTGAAAAGACCTTAGAGTGGGTTTTCTTACTTTATTTTCTGATTTCAAATTCAATTTTGGCTTATTTTTCCCCTCACTGTTTTCCTTCAATTTATTTTTGTTGTCCTGTTTTGAATTAGATACTTAATTCATGTATTTTATTCTTTATATTTACCTATGTAAGCACTTAAGGCAGTGGGTTAATAATATAATATAGCTTCTGATATTTGGCATTATTATTGTTGTTATTGTTTTCTAAAATTTCTGCCATTCCTATCTTTAAAAATTATTTTATTTTGGGGGGCTGGGGTTGTGGGTCAGTGGTAGAGCGCTTGACTCACATGTGTGAGACATTTTGTTCGATTCTCAGCAATGCGTATAAATAAAGGAATAAAATAAAGGTCCATCAACAACTAAAAAAATATTTTAAAAATTTATTTTATTTTTAATTAGCACATAATTGTACAGATTTACTGGGTACCATGTGACAATTCAACACATGTAGAATTGTGCTGACCAGGGGCTAGGCAGAGTAGGGGTGGTGGTGAATGGAGGTAGGTTGGATAAGAGGAGGCAAAATATAGTTAAATAGGAGGAATAAGTTCCAGTATTCTATAGCACATAGGGTGACTGTAGTTGGCAACAATCTGTTATGCATTTATGAAAGTTAGATTTTTAAAATATCTGATTCTTTTGAATCCAAGAGTTATATAATAAAGGTATTTAAATACTTTTCCAGATTGAAAGGTCACTTTATTCTTTTTTTTATTAATTATGGTAATTAATTTTTATTTCATCAGAGATCATTAGTTGAATTATTGCTACTTTTTGGAATTTATTTGATTTTTTTCTATGTGACCTTTTTCTATATGTTCAATAGGCACTTGAAAGTAAAGTGTGTTCATTGCTGTGATTGAAGCAGAGATATGTACACCCATTCACACATTCATACTTTATTATTTTGTTTAGTATTCTTTAGCCTGACCTTTTAATCATTAATCTGACTTGGAACGATACAAGTTTACTTAAGTCTCTTTTTATTAATATGTTTCTATGTTTTCCTGTATTTTCTGTAGTTTCTACTTCAGGAAAATTTTGCTGTTTGACTTGGTGCTCAGATAGCATAGGTATTGTATTTTTAGTAATTGTGAATGTAATTACTGGTAAAAATTTCATTTTTACTAGGCAGCCTGCATATCATTTAATCCTTTTTGTCCTGAGTTCTGCCGTGCTTGATATGGGGATTATGTTCTTTTGTTTACATTAGCCACTATGCTTTTGTGTATCTTTTCATTCCAATCCATTCCAAATTACTTTATGAAAGAGAAAATACATTTCCTTCCAGGTGAGTCCTAAAAGGTTCGCCTAATAAACATAGCTAAGACACATTCTCCAACCTAGTTTTTTTTAGTAACAAAAGTTTTTTTTGAACACCATCTGATCCTTCTACTCCAGATCTCTCAGTTAGTTCCACACATGGGAGGGGAAGGGGGAAGGGGATTTTCTTGTATTGGCCCTGACATCTCTACCTGCCCAAATAATTTTATGGACTCCTTATAACTTCTAAGATTTCAGATTCTTTGCTTTCAATTCAGAACTTTTCCAGAGTTAGTTCAGTTAGTTCCCTTTCCCGCTTTATCTCAGTCAATTATCTCTCCAGCTTCCTGTGCTGGGCCTGTTCAGGGTTTCCTTCCTCTTGGCCTTTGTACAAGAGTTTGTTCATGGGGTGGCACATGCTTGTAATCCCAGTGACTTGGGAGGTTGAGGCAGGAAGATCACAAATTCAAAGCCAGCCTCAGCAATGTGTTAAGGTGTTAAGACCCTGTCTCTAAATAAAATACCGAATAGGACTGGGGATGTGGCCCAGTAGTTGAGTGCCCCTGAGCTCAATCTCCAGTACCCCCAATAAAAAGAAAGAAAGAAAGAAAAAAAGAATTTGTTTCACTATGCTGTCCACATCCTTCTGGTAAAACTCTCAACTACATTTCTGTCCCAGAAGCCTTCTGCCTTGTTCTGTTTATATAGCAAAGTGTGTGTGTGTGTGTGTGTGTGTGTGTGAGCGTGCATGCATGTAAAACCAATTTTGAGATTCTGGAGCTAGAGATTATGATTTCTTCTTCGCTGTTTCACTGACACCTTGGAGTGCCTAATGGGTCTTTATTAAATAGTTTGATTATTAAATACCGGTTTCTGGAAGGATGGGTAATAAGAAATTTTGTCTTCAGAATATTGACTTTGGATACGCTGGAACAGAACAGGTCCAACATGAGGTTTGAGACATGAGAGTGGTTTGAATGGATAGGGAACTTTGAATCAAAAACATTTTTTTCTTATTTATTTATTCTAATTTATTATATGTGATGGCAGAATGCGATTCATTTCAGATCACACATATAGAGTACATTTTTTTCACATCATTGGTTGTTTACACAAAGTATTTTCACACCATTTGTGCCTTCATACATGTACTTAGGGTAATGATATCTAACTCATTTCACCATCATTTCTACCCTCTTGCTCCCTCTTTTCCGCTCCCTCCTCTTTCCCTATCTAAAGTTCCTCCATTCCTCCCATGCTCCCCCCCATCACCATTATGCATCTGCATCCTCATATCAAAGAAAACATTGGGCCTTTGGTTTTTTGGGATTGGCTTGCTTCACGTAACATTATGTTCTCCAACTTCATCCATTTACCTGCAGATGCCATGATTTTGTTCTCTTTGAATGCTGAGTAATGTTCCATTGTGTATATATACCAAATTTCCCTATCCATTCATCTACTGAAGGGCATCTGAGTTGGTTCCATAATTTAACTATAGTAAATTGTGCTGCTATAAACATTAATATGGCTGTGTGCCTGTAGAATGCTATTTTTAAGTCCTTTGGGTATAAACTGAGGAGTCATATAGCTGGGTCAAATAATGGTTCCAAACCAAGTTTTCCAAGGAATCTCCAAACTGCTTTCCAGATTGGCTGCACCAATTTGCAGTCCCACCAGGAGTGTATGAGTGTGCCTTTCCCCCCCATATCCTCGCCAACATTTATTGTTGTTTGTATTCTTGATAGTTGCCATTCTGGCTGGAGTGAGATGAAATCTTAGAGTAGTTTTGATTTGCATTTCTCTAATTGCTGGCAATGATGAACATTTTTTCATATATTTCTTGATTGATTGTATATCCTCTTCTGAGAAGTATCTATTCAGTTCCTTGGCCCATTTATTAATTGGGTTATTTGGGTTTTTTTGGTGTTAAGGTTTTTGAGTGCTTTATATATCCTAGAGATTAGTGCTCTATCTGATGTGCTTGTGGTAAAGATTTGCTTCCATTCTGTAGGCTCTCTATTCACCTCACTGATTGTTTCTTTTGCTGAGAAGCTTTTTAGTTTTAATACATCCCATTTATTGATTCTTGGTTTTGATTCTTTTGTTATAGCAATCTTATTTAGAAAGTTGGTGCCTAATTCGACATGATGGAGATAAGACATTAACACAGGCAGTTATGTCCATCCCATCAGATTGAAAATCCTTCCAGGTTTAGGATTGCCACTGTGTTATTTACCCAACACTACCAGGTCCAAAGGTGGTACTCTATATCTGTAGAATGAATCAATGAGTGGGTACTCTTTGTTTTTTGACTCTTCTGAGAGTACCACTAAAGAGAAAGTACAATCAAATAAAATTGGATCAGATAAAAATGTAGTGAAATCAACGTCAGGTATCTTAAATTGTGTCCCCCATACTTTCTAGCATAAGTATGTAGTAGGATTTAATAAAAATTTACTGTGTGCATAGTAGGTGGTCAATACATTGGCAAATACATTATTATTTTTCCTTCTTCACTAGAGTTCGGAGGATGGCATGCTCACCAAGGATCTGAAGTGAAATATTTTTACAGAGCTTTAATGGAGCTTATTCAAGACCTTTCTCTCTGACCTCTGGGATCATGGCAGGAGGGAATCAGACCAACAGCTTTGAGTTCACCCTCTGGGGACTCTCTGAGCGGCCGGAGCAGCAGCGCATCCTCTTCCTGCTGTTCCTGTGGATGTACGTGATCACCGTGGCGGGAAACCTGCTCATTGTCTTGGCCATTGGTGCTGACACACGTCTCCACACCCCCATGTACTTCTTCCTCGCCAGCCTCTCATGTGCAGACATCCTGTTCACCTCCACCACTGTGCCTAAAGCCCTGGTGAACATCCACACCCAAAGGAGGTCCATCTCCTATGCAGGATGCCTGACCCAGCTCTACTTCTTCTTGACTTTTGGGGACATGGACATCTTTCTCCTGGCCACAATGGCCTATGACCGCTTTGTGGCTATTTGCCACCCTCTCCACTATGCAGTGATCATGAGCTTCCAGCGCTGCATGTTCATGGTGACTGCCTGCTGGACCCTCACAAACTTTGTGGCTATGACCCACACTTTCCTCATATTCCGGCTCTCCTTCTGCTCTAAGAAGACTATTCCTGACTTCTTCTGTGACCTGGGACCCCTAATGAAGGTCTCTTGCTCTGATACCCATGTCAATGAACTTGTACTTCTCTTCTTGGGGGGTGCAGTTATTTTGATCCCCTTTTTGCTCATCCTGGTCTCTTATATCCGGATTGTGTCAGCTATCCTTAGAGTTCCCTCTGCCCGGGGAAGGCTCAAGGCTTTCTCTACCTGTGGCTCACACCTCTCTGTGGTCACCTTGTTCTTTGGGACAGTGATCAGGGCTTATTTGTGCCCCTCATCCTCTTCTTCTAATTCTGTGGTGGAGGACACAGCAGCTGCAGTCATGTACACAGTAGTGACTCCCCTGCTGAACCCCTTCATTTATAGCCTGCGGAACAAGGACATGAAGGGGGCTCTGGTCAGACTTCTCAGGGGCAAAGTCTCCTTCTTGAGGGGCCAGTGACTTCTGCAGGGAAACTGAAGGTGTTCCTCTATACCCTCCGTGGAGTGCCCTCCAGAAGTTTCTACCTCAGGAGTCTCATTACTGAGTCCCTCATGGACCTTCTCAATGTTCCCCTCCCTTATTTCCCTCTGTGAGTTTGATATTGTGGGAAATCAAGATTTGGATTTGTACTTTAAAGTTCATCTTCTATGAGTTGCTTATTTACTCATTTATTTTATAGTTATGTACCACAGAATGATATTTCAGTCAATAACAGACTGTGTGCATGACATTGGCCCCATAAGATTATAATGGAGCTGAAAAATCCTCATTACCTAGAGTCCTTGTGTCCTAACACCAGAGCACAGTGCGTTCCTAGTGTACTGTCAACTGTATAAGAGCATAGCATACTTAATAGTGACAATGAAAGACTAGGATACCTTTAATATATTTACTATATAATAATTTTCTCATTTATTTTTACAGTGTACTCCTTCTACTTAAAAAAAAAGTATACTATAAAACTGTATGTTGTGTTTTGCGGGTGGCAGTCTTACCTGTCTTGCTTACTGAGTCTCTTGACTGTATTAAGGGGCCTGTTGAAGCTGGGTGCAGTGGCATATGCCTGTAATCTCAGCAACTCAGAGGGCAACCTCTGTTCCAACCAATAGGGGTGAGGCAATCAGTGGTAGTGCCATGGTTCAGGGGTCAAGCAATGCTTTCAGAAAGAAGGAGACAGTCTGGGGAGAAGTACAAGGTTGCAATCTAATGTCTTCTGTCAATACAATCCATGTCTTCTGTCATTCACATCCATTTGTAGTTTTCCATTTTATCCAGATTTCACCCCATGATATGGGGCCTCTATTTGTTATTGTTGTTGTTAAAATGAATTTAGCCTCAGTCCTTTCCAAATAGGGTGGGAATACATCCATAATTAAAAATTCCCTTCAAGGTGTTGACCAGTTATGAGTTGGAAAGATTTGAGTAGAAATATAGTGAAAGAAGATACAGTCTCCAATACTATAGTTGTTTCAAGGATACAATTGAAGGTTGTCTCCACTCTTCATAACCCACTCTAAATTTCCCTTACCTAGGCTGTCACTTTGGCAAATCTGGTATAATGTCTTTGGTCTTCATCCATATAGGTGTGAGTTCTTAGTTATCCTGTTCTTTTTGTATTATAATACTAAAGTTTCTCATATTTATTACTATTCATGAAAGTACTAAGAGATATCCAAGTGAATGTCCCAAGTTTAAGACATATTACTTTCTGTCCTAATTGTATAGTAGCAACCACAAATCTTCGTGAAAATCAATATCAACTATCCTGGCTAGAAAAGTAACACGTAATGTCTATCTTTTCCTGTAGGTCTACTTCCTGAGAAAGAAAAAATGGTCAGAGGGTAATCACATTTTCTATTTTAATGAATTCCTTAAAGGGAGGCAATGTTTATATATTTTGTTTGAACTGCTAAAATGATGAAAACATTAGAATGTGATAAGTTTTTATATAATATAAATGCCCGAAGAAACCACTTAAGCTATACAAAATGGTATACTCAAAACCACTAAAGATAAATCAAACATTTGAGTAACTCACAAGAAGATAAGAAAAAGAAATCAGAAAAGAAAAACAGAGAAGACAAATACAAACAGAAAATAAATTGGCAAATGTTAAGTCTGGACATTCTAACAATGGAATTTAACTATGTTAAATATAAATGTTGTAAATACACAAATTAAATGACAAAGATTGACAGAGGAGGTTTGAAATGAACATCATGTGTATGCTGTCCACAAGAAGCTCTCTTCAAATATTAAAATGTAACATCTTAGGCAGGTGTAAAGTAATAAGATTGAAAAAGACATGCAAATGTCAATGAAAAGAAAGAGAAGTGGATATATCGATTTCATATAAGGTAGTTTTTTAGAACAAAGAAAATCACCAGAGACAGAGAGGGATATTTCATAATAATAAAAAAGTCAATCCATTAAAGAGACATAGCAATCTGAAATGTGTCCTTATTCAACTGAGAAGCAAAATATGTGGGGAAAAAACTGACAGTACTGAAAAGATACACAGACAAATTCACAATTGTAGTTTGAGAATTCGAGATCCCCCTTTCAACAATTGATTGAACTACTAGTCAACAATGAGCAACAGGATATATTTGAATTTATTGACTACTCCTTTTGAAAATAGCAGAACAAGCATTACTCTCAAGTGCCACAGAACATACACCAATATAGACCATATCCTGGGTATAAAACAAGCCTCAACAAATTTAACATAATTGAAATCATATAGAACACCTCTCTGAACACAATGAAATCCAACTAGAAACCAATAACACAAAGATAAGAAGAAAATTTCCAGGCACTTGAAAGCCAAATATCACACTCCTAATTAATCCATAAAGAAGTTACAAGTGTAATAAAACCGCATTGAACTGAATTAAAAGGAAAAGACAACATAACCAAAATTTGTGGGACATAACTAAAATGGTGATGAGAGGAAAATTCATGGCACTAAATAAATTCATTAGAGAAGAAGAAAGTCTTAATTTGTAATTTCTAGTTTTTCACCATTTTCAACAAGCTGAAATTCTTATACATTTTTCTTCAGGCACATGAATGTAGGTTTTCCAGTGTGCATAGCTAAAAATAGATTGTCTGGAGGAAGACCATATGCACCTCACCTCTCTTACTAATGGATGCTGTTGGTGCCTTCCACTGGCTGGTTCACCCATCTCCACTTCCCCCACCCCAGCTGTTGTGATTGTTGGCTACTAATGGCTCATAATTTCTCCTTTTGGTCAGAGAGGTTATACAACTTTCCCAGCTTCCACTGCTATGGAGGTAGAAGGCAGGCATCTAGTACTGACTGACTGACACAGGTGTCCAAGGCTGGCTTCTTAACTCTGGGTAGAACTGACACTACAGGAACAATTCATGTTCTAGAGGCCCTGTACTGAGCCTGCATCCTGCTTATCTCCATCTTCTCCTGAAGTGCTTATCGATGCCCACTTTCTCCATTTCCATGAGTTGCTCTGCTTCTAGGGAACCTGACCCAAGATGACTAATATTGCTGAAGTTGTTCCAAAATGATTGTATTGATATACATATTTGAGCTGAAGCTCAAAGGCTGAGAAACAGAAAGCCATTTAGTGTTGAGGAAGGAGCTTCCTGGCAAGGGGATAAGTAAAATCAAAACCCCCAAGACAAGAAAGAATTTGTGAATCCAGAGGACTGAAATAAAGCCAATATGGCTGAAGTATTGGGAACAACGAAAAGAGAATGATAATGGTTGAGATAGTAGATATGTGTAGGAGCAAGACCAGGTAAAGTCTCAGAGGCTGTTTTCATGTTTTGCCTAAGTGCGATGTTAATTGTGAAGTCATGATTTAAGCAGTGAAGTGAGAAGTTCAATTTAAACTTTAAGAAAATGACTCTGTGTGTAAAAAGTGGATTAGAAAGAGATAAGAAACAAGGAGAAGAATCACACAGTAAGGAAATGGATAATTAAAATTAGTATTCATTAAAAAAGTAAAAAAAATCTATAGCATAATACTATTTATCTACATAAAACACACAAATGCATGGTGATATATTTTCTTCAAGGATCCATGCATATATTAAAGCGGCTGCCATATGTGGAGGGATGGAAAGGGAATGAAGATCTGAGCAAATAAAAGTCAATAAAACCAGAGATGTCTTATAAGAATGCATGATGTGCCATGAATAAAGGATTTATTCTACTCTGCACCTGAGAAAACAAAAAGCAGCTACCCACCATCTCCCCACCCTCAAATTTACTCTTCTCATGGAGACCCATGTGTGTCATTGAGAAAAAACATAGAGTAATAGTGCTTTGCTGTTGAGGGACTCCAGGAGCAGGTTCTCCAAGAGACCTTGAAAATAATCCAAAGTTTTACTCACTAAGTGGGTTTTACTGGGTTGCATAGACCTTCCCTAGGGATTATTCAGCATCTGAGTCAAGGAACCTGGAGGAAGCAGAACTTCCCTGGAGCCTCATTAGGGAGGAAACAGATAGGAGCACGGAGGTAGGCGGATGACTGACGGTGATGGGATGTTCCTAATACAATGTCTCAGCCTCATTTCTTCTTTCCCTGGATGATTCGATGGAGTCTGGTCCTGAGACATCTTATTATTTCCCCTTTGCTCAAGTTTATATCCCAGTCCCACTAGACCTGGAAACTAAGTTTCCACCATATCTGATTAAAGCTTTGTGCTTCCAGCACACAGGGCAGGGATAAACCCTGTTGGGTGTCAGTAAAAGTTTCTGGATTAAAAGAAATTGCTTCAGGGCTGGGGATGTGGCTCAAGCGGTATCGCGCTCGCCTGGCATGCGTGCGACCCGGGTTCGATCCTCAGCACCACATACCAACAAAGATGTTGTGTCCGCCGAGAACTAAAAAATAAATATTAAAAATTCTCTCTCTCTCTCTCCTCTCTCACTCTCTCTTTAAAAAAAAAAAAAAAGCAATTGCTTCAATGCTTGTTGAGGTCAAGAACTATACTATTTCCCTGACTTTCTTTTTCAAGTGTCCACAGAAGCATTGGGCATATTCCTCAAATGTATTTGTCAAATATATTTTTTATTTTGTAATTTATGTTGGCTCTTTTGTTTCTCTGTCTAGCTTTTAGAGAGAGTCCTGGTGTCTGGAAAGTATGTTTGGGGAGGAGAGCATGTCAGCTCTATCCAATGACATGCTGCTCTGAGGGGCTTTAGGGCCTCTTCTCAGACACCATACAAAACTCTCCAGAACCCAAATATATTTATTGAGCACAATTCCTTGGATTCTGTGTGTAGTCTCTTTGTGATTAACCTCTGAGCTGAGCAGCATAAGGGAGTGAACCCTTCTTAGAATCTTAACCAATGAACCTCTCAATAGATACACTAATGTCTGTGGGGTCCCAAATCCTAGGCTGAGCCCTGGGGACATGGAAGGAATGAAAGGGTCTTGCCCAGGAGAAATCTCAGATCTTAGTTCAGTGGGAAACAGACATAAATAAAAATCATGTCTGATCCCAATAATAGAGATCAACATATTGGTATATTTGGTTTAAATATTTTTCTGTCCATGAAGAAAGTTTTGTTCCTTGTCAATGTCTTCATAAGGAATTTCCTATGCCCAAACATGCTACATTACATCTCACCTGTTATAGGTATCACCAGGAGGCTGAAGCATTGCCCTGTTGGTGAGCATTTGGCCTTTTCCCTTAAGAAAAATTACAAATAATTCTGTGATGGACATCTTCACTTATAAGCTAATTCCATTTTGGATGATTTGTTAGGTTATCTATCCCAAGGAGTATAAATGATAGTGTCAAACTATATACATAGCAGGATTTCAATATCTTAGTTTTTTAAATTATAAAATTGGTGGTTCAATACATACACTTGCAGGTTTTCTAATAATATTCAAGTGCACATATATCAATTTTACAAATAGGATAACATAAACTTGTATTTTTTTATTTGAAACTTCATCATGGAAAAAATTTTCACATCACTGTCTTAAGATATACCTCATTCTATTTTTTTTACAGTACTAATGCCCATTGCCTGGGTCCATTCATTCACTGGGGATAGCCTAATAGTGATATTCTATCATTTAATTTTCTCTTATTGAAGGAAAAATAATAATAAAAATGTTGATTAGTAACAAAAGATAAAAGAAGGCAAAGAACACTAAATGCAAAGAGTAGCTGAAAACATTTAAAGAGAATAAAATTATGTCATTTGCCGATAAATGGATGGAGTTGGAGAATATCCTGCTAAGCAAAGTAAGCCAATCCCCCCAAACCAAAGGCTGAATGTTCTCTCTGATAAGTGGATGCTGATCTATAATGGAGGGTGGGGTGGGGAGAATGGAGGAACTTTGATTGGGCCAAGGGGAGGGCAGGAAGGGCAGGTGGAATGGGGGTAGGAAAGATTGTGGAATGAGATGAACATCATTACCCTAGGTACATGTATGACAGCACATTGGTGTGACTCTACATCATGTACAACCAGAGAAATGAAAAGCTGTGCTCCGTTTGTACAACATCAACCGAAGTGCATTCTGCTGTCATGTATAACTAATTAGAATAAATTAAAAAAACAAGAGCTGAAGAATACCCACCAGAAAAGCTTTACTACAGAGCAGAGGAAAATCAACATTCACTGCTTCTGATGAAGTTTCCTGCCAAAATTTTTAGGATTTGCCTGATCTCTGAATACACCGTCCACTTCCTGGGTTACAATACTTCAGTGACTTCTCATGGTAATCAGAATAAAAACAGAGCGACTCCCCTGGCTTAATCTGTCCCTCCTTGCCCACTTACCTTTTTCATCACTCACAGCTTTGCTTACAAAACCCAGGGCTGCCTTCCCACCAGTCCTCCACACACAGGGTTCATTTCCCACTTGAGCAACTTCACAAATGTTATTTCCCCTCCCTAGAAGGATCTTCTCCTGGATTAAATGTCTCCTTCTCAGAGACCTTTTTGCTTGTTAGTTTGGTGCCCGGGCTTCTGGCATGCTAAGCAGTGTGTTCTACCATTGAGCCGCCCCCTAGCCCCTCTCAGTCTTTCTGACTCACCAACATAAGAACTTGCCAGCTCCTCTCCCCCACTGCTCTCTCTCTCAGGTTACTGTTTCCTTGGGGCCCTCATCAGTTTGCAGGTATTTTATTTCCTCATCTGTTTGCTTTTAGAAGGCCCCTCTCATCCTGGTCTGCAAGCTCTCAGGGGAGGCGCTGTGTCCACCTTCTTCATGGCGTTATCTCCAGTGTTTAGGCCAATGCCTCTCGTCAACAAACAATACACAAATAAATCAGGAGGAGGGAAGAGGGTGGGAAGACAGACTCTCAGGCATGAGTAGGACTGAGGTTGTTTTGTTGAGAGGGGTTTGGAGTTAGGGCTACCCCCAGAAGGGGGAGTGCTTGTGGTGAAGACCAAATCCAAGAACCTCAGGAGCAGGAGGGAGGCCAAGTGCTGAGGTATCCACTTATCCATGGTTTTGCCTTCTGTAATTTGTCAGCAATAGTCAACTAGGATCCAAAAATATTAAGTTGAAAATTCTAGAAATAAGCAATTCATATGTTTTAAATAATAATATATTTTTAAATTTGTATAACTTTTATACAGTATTGTTATAATTGTTCTATTGCTAGGTATTGTTACTCTCTTGCTGTGCTTGACTTATAAATTAGACTTTTCATAAGTATGCATGCAGAGGAAAAAGCATAGCATACACAGGGTTTGGATCTACCTGCAGTTTCAGGCACTCACTGGAGGTCTTGCAACATATCCCCCATGGATGAGGGGTGACTACTGTATGCAAACAACTCTGTGGGATGTCTGGGTGTGGCACCAATGACAATCTGCCCATCTCATAATGTGGCCAGCAGAAGGTTTGTTACTGCTAGCACTGAAAAGTGGGAGAAGCCCAGATGTTTAACAATAATCATGGCCCATCTACTAGTGGACCTAGAACATTTGTCCTCCCCTGCAGCATGAAGGATTCCCAACTGAGACATTGCTTGACAGCTACCACGCATGAGATAGGAGGCTCTTTGCTTGAGATCCCATCAAAGAGGAGTTAGAAAGGAGAGGTGGCAGGCGTTGCCTGGACAGGAATGCTGAGGCCAGCTCCTCTATGGAGGGGGTATGGGGTGGATGGTTTGAACCTAGAATCCTCTCAGCTCTGAGACAGTGGTTAGGGCAGAGAGAGGGTGGGCTGAGGGCTCTGTGGTTTGGGAGACTCAAGCTCATCCTACCACCAGAAAAAGGGAAAAGGCAGGTGACAGATGGAGAGGAGGAGAGAGAATCTGGCGATTCTCTCTTGTAAACAAGGTTCATTTCCCAAGGCTCTGGCTCATAGAAATTAACATTGGGTCAATTATGTTCATCTGAAGAAGCTGTCTTGGGATTGCTTCCCTGAGGCCTCCCCAAAACTGATAAATAGGCCTGGCACAGTCCTGACTCAGCCCTTTCCTTCCTGAACTGGGGCTCAAGCCTCAGCTCTCAGGTCCCCGACCCTGTGGGGGCACCTACAGTCTGTCTTCTGTCTCCTTCTGTATGGGGACCAAAGGTCCAGGTGCCAGTGTCCCGGCTTTTCACCTTTAACCCAGGAAGCCCTGAGTCCCCCAGCCCTGCTTCAGGTTCCCTATGTCCTGACTGCGACCTTCACTGGATGGAGGAGGAAGGTGGAGGCAGCAGAGCCAGGGGAGTCTGAGAGCAGCGCGGTGCCACAGGTAAGGCTGCAGGTCTCAGGTGTCCCCTCTCTCTCTTCCACTTTTTATCTTTCCTTGTCTCCAATCTTTCACAAACATCCTTGCATACTTCAAAACATCTCCTTATAATCTGAACCCTTGTATTCAAAGGCAATATAACGATCTCTCTGATCATCCTAACACTCTACAGTTTCCATAGTGCAGTCACACACCCTGTTGCTTGTGGTTCTCAAACCCATAAGAAAGCATTATGGGTGCAAGAAGGCAGCTCAGAGAGGTTGTGGAACCCCTCAAGATTACACAGCTAGGGAGCCATGAAGAAGGTACAAAGTCCAGACACACTTTGGACACCAAGCTTGGAGCCCTTTTTTGTATCACTCCCACATTGTCTCCCCTCTCTTCTTATCCCACAGGAGAGGGATTTGTGTATCCCATGCCATCTGACCACCCCAGTGTTCAGACCAACTGACTCTCAAAAACTCAGAGCATGTTTCCCACAGTGTAGGATCAGAAGTACGAGGTGCTTGGTTAAAAGAACTTGGTTTTGAGATGAATTGATCATAATTCAGAAGGGGACCTACTGACATTTTTTTTCTTTTTTGAGATGGGGTCTTGCTATGTTGCCCAGGCTGGCTGGCTGTTAACTTGTGATCCTCCCACTTCAGCCTCCTGCGTAGCTGGGATGCAGGCAGGTACCACTGCACCTACCGTGAACATGCTTTTTAAAATCAACATTGCAGGTGGGGCTGGGGCTGGGGCTCAGTGGCAGAGCACTCTCCTAACATGTGTCAGGCACTGGGTTCATTCCTCAATACCACATAAAAAAATAAATAAACAAAATAAAGGTAAAAAATTCAACATTGCAGGCAATTCTGATGCCCATTAAAGCACAAGGGGTGCTTGTCTTGCTTTGCAGTCTAGGAGGCAGAGCTGTGGATACTCTGGGCATCCCCTGCCTTTCCCCCACCCTCCTGCTTCCTGCCGTCCTCCTGTTGGGGGTGGTTCTGCAGGCCCAGAACTCCAGGCATCAGACCAGCTGTGTGGTGGACTGGGCAGGCAAAAGACGGAGCAGATAGTGTTTCTATCAAGGTAAGATCTTAATATATGTGAACACGTAACACCTTATCCAGCCATGTGATTGGGAAAGGGTAGTGGTTTGCTCTAAAAGCAGTTACATATGTTAAGCTAGAGTTGGGACAGAAAGTTCTGACTCAGAATCTCCTTCCCCTGACACTGGGTATCTAGGAATTCAACTCAGTAAACTGAAGTAATAAATCCATTTATTTGTTAAATGCTGGGCCTGTCCCCATCCCATCTCCCAACCTGGAGCTCCAAATTACTTCAGTATCAGTGGTAACTCACAGTCCCCACATCTGCATTTGTTTATTTTATTACTTCAGATGAATGACATTCCAGATGGAATTTGCAGAGCAGGTGGCACACTTTCCTGACACTTTGGCTGCATTTTTATCTGTTTGGTCACTAATCAATTTAGGCTCTTGGGCTCTTGACTCTTCCCCATTTGTTCATCTCAAATGCATGCAATGCTTAGTGTTGTATCCAGCCCAGTGCAGCCCTGATTCATGGGTCCTGACACTGCCCTGTCCCTGTATGCGGGCCTGAGGAAATAGTCATGAGAATGATGCTGTTTCTGCTCTCAGTGTTATAGAAAACAACACTTAAGCACAATGTGGACTGGGCAATCCTAAAAGAACACAAAGACCAAGAGATTGTGCAGAAACTGGAGTGGTGAACCTGGGGCGAGAGGGATGCCTGAGCAGGAGCTGTGATGGGTCTTACCCCAGAGACAATGCAAGAGCAGAGTGGAGAAAGTGCAGGAACAGCTGATGCTCAGGATGCAGACAAGGCATTTTATGCACTCTAGAAAAATGCAAGGCATTGCCAGCCTAGGCAGTGCCCGACCCCAGAGGCAGAGAATGCACTGTGGGTGAGGCATCCTGGGTCCTTGGCCATCTGCCACTAACTTGGGGTCTCTTGGAGGAAAAGGAGAGCTTAGCTTTGAAGGCAGAGATATGTGACAGATTGGTTATTTGCAAAGCACATCAGGTGCAGCATGGATGATGAGCACCTTGTGTGTCTTGCTTCCATCTTCTCAGTGACACGCAGGGCAGGTATCATCAGCAACACACAAGGGCAAGCTGCATGTTTTCTAGTGTGTGTGTGTGTGCGTGTGTGTGTGTGTGTGTGCGTGTGTGTGTGTGTGTGTGTGTGTGTAATAGTAACCTGGAGTTTTAACATAACAGTTATTGTGAACACCTTTCCATACACACAAGTGAGAAAATTAACATCATCATTTATGATAGTTCCAGAGTGTTCCATTGACTTATTTGATTATGTAATGCTAAAACAGTCCTATACAGATTTAAGTAATAACATAGAATTCACTCAGGTAAAGGCTACATTTCAAAGATCTTACTATATCATATAATTTTGCAACTATCATCCAGAATCTCATTTTTGAGAATTTTCATCATTCTCCAAAGAAACTCTCCTCCCACAGCAAAACTCCCCTCCCCTACCCCTAGCTGCTGACAGCCATTAGTTTCTGACTCTATGAATTGGACGTTCATAATCTTTTTAACCCGATCAGTTATGTTAAATGTTTATGCTATTTCTACATATTCACTATTATTCACAAGGCTCTAATAATCATTAAATACATACATGTCTTACATTTTATCTGGTTGTATTATGATAAAGCTCTGGAACTAGAATATGCTTGATCAAAAACATATCTTTTTCTATTTGTTTCCAAAGTTGCAGAAGGATAATGCTGAGTGTACATTTTTCTCCTTTCTTTCTTTGTGTGGAAAAATGCTCAATAATTGATGCTAGAGAAAATAATTTTCAAGGATAACTCTGTGTGTGTGTAAGTGGATTTTTAGTATATTTCTTGATCTTCAAGAAATAAGATTAAACTTTCTAAAAACTGGAGGGCTAAGAATAAGCAGTCTGACATTTGCTTTGGTGCCCAATACTCTCATTACTTTTTGCATAAAAGCAGGAAATTGATGGATCTCAAGTATCTTCCATAATTGTCAAGTGTTGCATATGACTACTCTATAGGCTTCTTCGAAAGGTGCCTGCCCAATAATTGGGATTTAGCTCCTAATAGTTTATTTTTATATTTCCTTGCAGTATTATTTTATGGCAAAAGTTTTGCATCTATCTTTTTTTAATAATAAATTTTAATGTATAGTTGTTTACAACATGGTGCCATAGAATCCCTTTGGATAGTAACATGACTACTTTGGTGAAGCAAATTAATATATCTGTCATCTCAAATGAGTTCATTTAAAAACTCCATTGTATTTATGTTGACTTACCAATAAAGAAAGCTATGCAAATGAAGACATTTTGCTGATCAAATTGGCAAGGAGGAAAGAGCCTCACATTTCCCATTTCATTCATTTGAGAAGTACAAGTTAAAACGATTTTCCTGAAGGACTCTGATAATACATATGAAAATGAAAAGTGAGCCACCCTTTGATTATGTATAGAAATATAAAACATATGCACAGAGGTACTCACTGATGTAGCCTCTGTAATAGGAAAAATAAGAAATGATCTAACTATATCATCGGAATACTGATTAAAAATATATGATAAAGTGGCTCAGTGATAGAGCGTTTGCCTAGCACGTTTGAAGCCCTGGGTTCAATCCACAGCACCACATAAAACAATAAATAAGATAAAGGCATTGTGTCCAACTACAAATATATATATATATATATATATATATATATATATATATATATATATATATATTAGAATAGTAAGCAGCCATCAAAAGTGAATGGCAATACTGCCTTAGAGAATATTCTGTGGCACACTGCTAAGTGGATGAAAATGACTTAATTAAAAAAATCTGAAAAACTATTTACCAAGTTAACAGAATTTGGAGTGATTTTTACTTTCTTTACTTTTTTCTGTGTTGCTTGAATTTTCCAAAATGACAATATCTTTTGTTTATAATCAAAGGATCACAGTATGGCAAAAAAGCAATTTTTATTTGTAAAAAAAAAATCTGTGGAATATCTCCAAAATATACATCTTAAGATACTGAAGAAATTTCAACATATTTCAAATAATAGAAATTGACAAAAAGTCATAGAATTTTACTGTGAAAGCTATTGCAGACATCATAATAAAAAGCAACCATGCATACTAAGAGGTTGTGGACCAATCTTACTTACAAATATAAGTGTAAAAGCCTACCTAAAATATTAACAACTTGATTTTAGTAGTTTATACCAGGAAGGCAAGTAAGGTTTAATATTGGGAAGCTATTAACTGTGATAGGCACGTGAAAAAAGCATATGTTTAAAATTACAGCAGCTGTTCTTGAGTATTAAACTTCTACTGGTAAAATACAAATAGAAGGACTATTGCTAAATATACATAGCTCCTTCTCCTTGAAGTCTTTTAAGACTCTTTATTGAACTTAGAATAAAAATTTTAAGGCTGTGACCTGGCCTCACTTGACCTCACAGCCTCATCTCTCACTGCACTCCTTGTCATTCCAGTCACACTAGCCCACATTGGGTTCCTTAACACAAGGAGCCCTTTCTTACCTTAGGGCCTCTGCACATGGCTTTGCTTAAGACTTCCTAAGACTGGCTTCTTTCTTGTGTTCGTTCTGGGGATTCGACCCAAGCTACATTCCCAGCCCTTTTCATCTTGCTGAGATGCTGAGCGTCTAAGTTGCTGAGGCTGGCTTTGAACTTGCAATCCTCCTGCCTCAGACTCCTGAGTCACTGCTATTACAGAAGTGTGCTACTGTTTCTTTCCTTTTTGCTGGTTTCTTTCCTTTTTGCTCTTCTCAATAAAAAGGCATTAAAATATAAAAAGTTCCTATCTATTGCCACATGGTGGAATTAAAGTACTTTATATATTTTCTTTTTTTTAACTTTTAGAATTTACATTTTACCTATATTAGTTTCCAAAAGAAAAAAAGATCATGATAAACTGTTTTAATCTTTAATACATTTTAAATTTTTTTGGTAAGACATGAAATATTGACCAAATGTTTTGCCCTACATAAATGTTCAGTGGTTCCAATGCCATTTATTGAATAATGTAAACTTTACCTGCAGATTTAAAGTAGTATTTTGCAGTCTTCCACATTTCTCATGTCCTTGACTCTGTTTCTGAAGTTTGTCTAGCTCTATTGATCCACTCAATCTAGAACCACCACAGGTGTGCCTCCTTGTTACCCTTTTTCAACATTTTCCTAGATTATTTTCATGTGTATTTCTAGATGAAACTGAATTTTGTTTTCCAAAAATCCTGTTATGATTTGACTTCAAATAGATGAAGTTTTAGATTAATTCAAACGAATATGAATTTTTAAATGTGAATACATTTCGTCCTTTTCTCTAGAATCTTAGACCTCTATAAACCATTCAGTACAAGTTTCTAGAATCTCTCTAGAAACTATTCAATATTTAAAATTTTATTTTAGGTCTTTCTGGAGAATTTGGAGGTACTGCTTAATCATAATATTTTAGCTGTGATAATGTGGAGGATAGTATTATAACCTGACTATTGCTTACATATATATGTATATAAATCATATATATCAAATATACATATAAAATATACACACATTTAATAGGCATATTTATTGAGTGCTCGCAACATGCCAACTCTTTTGTTATTTAATTTCAACCTTGCTACAATACTTTTTTGCTACATCTTGCACTTGAAGGAATTAAGTCTTTTTTTCTTTTTCTTTTTTATTGTTGCATATTAATTATACTGAATAAGGGATTTCATGGTGGCATACTCACATGTGCATGTACCATAATTTGATCAGTGTACATGGGTCTCAATTTACAGGTATTAGCCTCCCCTTGCTCTCCTATCCTCCCTTCCCCTGACCCCGCATACTGTCTTGTTGGTCTTCTTCTATTCTCATGGGACTCCCATTCCCCTACCACCTTTTCTCTTTAGCTTCCACATATGAGAGAAAACATATGACCCCTGTCTTTCTGAGTCTGGCTTATTTTTCTTAACATAATGCTCCCCAGTTCCATCTGCTTTCCTACAAATGACAAGTTTGTTCTGCTTCATGGCTGAACAAAACTCAATTGTGTGAATATGCCATGTTTTCTGATTCACTTGTTGATAGACACCTTGGCTGGGTTGAAGAAACTGAGTGAATCTTAAAGGGCTCAAGCAACCTGCCTCAGGGGCCACAGCTGGTCAGTGACAGTGCTGGGACTGGAATTCCATAATTCTGCTGGCACGGTCACTGTGGTACAGGGCTTCCTGGGAACAACATTAGTTTGAGTCTATTTGTTTTGTGATTGGCTACTTTTCTGATGTCCTTTTTAAATTTCTAATAAAATTTCAGTTGATAGTCTTAACTTTCTCAGAGAGATCATCACATCAGCAAATAATGATAATATTTCCTCTTCTTTTCCTATACTTTTTCATCTTTCCCCTTTGTCCATTTGTACAATATCCATTTCTTATACTGCATGCACCTGTTTTCAAATATAACTTTAATACCTATTTAATATCTTAACATACTAATTTTTAAACACATTAAATTATTATATAGTAGGACAAGAATTAAAATAAGAAATAGATATCATTTCTATAACATCGAATATGATAGATTAGAAGTTGCTAGAATGATTGTCCCATAAAGATTTTCTAAGTTACGTTTTTGTGCCTATTATTACTTTGTTGATAACCTAAAATTATAGCAAAATTTTTACTGCTGAGGAATCAGTGGATTTTGTTTATGTTTGTGTCCGTATCCATCTGAGAGCATTTGGTAAGCATTTCTTGATGTTCCTGTTGCAGAGAGTTGGGAGAATGGTTGGAGGCAATCAGAGTGAGTTCCTACTCATGGGGCTCTCAGAGATTCCTGAGCAACAGCAGATCCTGTTCTGGATGTTTCTGTCCATGTACCTGGTGGCTGTGGTGGGAAATGTGCTCATCATCCTGGCCATTGGCTCTGACTCCCGCCTGCACACTCCCATGTACTTCTTCCTGGCCAACCTCTCCCTCACTGACCTCTTCTTTGTCACCAACACAATCCCCAAGATGCTGGTGAATCTTCAGTCCCAGAACAAAGCCATCTCCTACCCAGGGTGTCTGACACAGCTCTACTTCCTGGTCTCCCTGGTGGCCCTGGACAACCTCATCCTGGCCGTGATGGCATATGACCGCTATGTGGCCATCTGCCACCCCCTCCACTATGTCACAGCCATGAGCCCTCAGCTCTGTCTCCTGCTGCTCATCTTGTGTTGGGCCCTATCTATCCTCTATGGCCTCATTCACACTCTTCTCATGACCAGAGTGACCTTCTGTGGATCCCGCAAGATCCATTACATCTTCTGTGAGATGTACGTCCTGCTGAGACTCGCGTGTTCCAACACCCAGATCAACCACATGGTGCTGATCGCCACAGGCTGCTTCATCTTCCTCACCCCGCTAGGGTTCATGATCATGTCGTATGTCCGCATTGTCAGAGCCATCCTCAGAATACCCTCAGCCACTGGGAAGTACAAAACCTTCTCCACCTGTGCCTCCCATTTGGCTGTGGTCTCCCTCTTCTATGGGACACTTGGCATGGTGTATCTGCAGCCCCTGCAGACCTACTCCATGAAGGATTCAGTAGCCACAGTGATGTATGCTGTGGTGACCCCCATGATGAACCCTTTTATCTACAGCCTGAGGAACAAGGACATGCATGGGGCTCTGGGAAGATTCCTCCTAGGGAAAGCCTTTCAGAGGTCAACTTGAGCGTTACTTGAAGTGGGAACTGGGAGTATCCTCTACCACATGTAAGACCTGTAGAGGGAGATAGGTGACTAGATATATATAAGCGACTAGAACATATAGACTCTGCTCAGAATAAGTTTATCAATTGGTGGTGAAGACAGGGCCTCTCTGTGTAACCTGATGTCCTCCCCTGCACCAGTCTCAACAATAAATATGGTCAGGCTAATACCTGTAAATTGAGACCCATGTACATCAGTGAGCAGCTGTGAGGGTTAAATAAGATAATGTTCAGAAGTGTCTGGAAGGGTGTCTGGCCCATAATAATCACTGTGGTTTGTAAGCAGAGATAGCTGGGCAAAAGCAGCAAGCAGAAAGCATTTTATTATTTTTTCTTAAGCAAAAATTGACTCTAGATATATTAGAAGTACAATTGAATTGAAAATAGTTTGTATTTTTTTCTATCCAAAGACAACTCTTGCTTGACTTTGGTATAAATTCTAGACTTTGGTCTTTGTTAAACACACTTTTCCCCCCAGAATGATTTCAAATTATTTTGAAACTTGCTTTTAACTTAATAAAAAATATTTTTATGATAATATTCAGCTATATTCTTATTTAATGCCTATACAGTATTTCAATGTTCAATTTAATGAATATGTCACAATTCATTTAACATACTTCCTATTATCCAATATGTAGTAACTCAGTTTTCCCTGTTGTTTGCAATATAATGATAAATGGCTCTGTGGTCCATCTTTGTTCACTTATGTCTGATTTCCTTAGGGGAAATTGGTGAAGTGGAATTGCTGGATCAAAGTTGTTTTTTGTTTTAATTTTCTAGGCCTTTGAAAATTTCCTCAATTGGCCTCCACAAAGTTTGTACAAGTCTACACTTTCTCTAAGGGTGAGCAGGGACGTTTCCTTCTAGCCTCTTTGTTCCTTATATGTGGCCTGGGTCCCTGACATTGCCCCCTATAACCCCCCATGGGACCAGGCCAACAACCAGAACAGGTCCATTCCCAGCGTTGAGGGACAATCAAGACTGAACTACAGGACAGTTGGTCAGTGATGCTTTCAGAGAAAGATCTTAAAAGAAGGAATAGTAAAAATAGATTATACAAATACAGTTATTAGTCATGCCCAACCACAGATCCAAGAGACCATTGGGGAAAACATTCAGGTTGCCAGCACCAGTTCCAAGAATTACTCCACAAGCCCATTCCCATGAAACAACTAGCTGTGACTTTGACTAGTTTCACTATAACTTAAGATGAAACTCCCTGCTATGATTTTCAAACTAGTTTTGCTTAGTAGCTGCAGCCACTTGCCAATAGGGGCCTACCAGCTTCTGCAAAATTCCTCAAGTGCCCATAAGCTTCCTCTCAAAACACGTTTATAGTTTTCTTCTTTCTGGATAGACCCTAGACTTCCTTTGTCATGCACTTGAGGCTATCCTCGTCTATGTGTGCATGACCCAGACTGCAATCCTAATTTTTATATTATTTTCAAACAAAACATTTATACTTAGAAATTTATCCCTATATTTTATTTGACTTTGACACATGGAATCCTTATGTATGTTTCTCCTTCAGAAATAACCATGATCCTGAATTTTGTGTTTGTCACTTTCTTCTTCTCTTTGTAGTTTTATTACACATATTTCCTAAAATATGTGCATTACTTATGTTTACAGTGTTTTGGAATTTAATGTAAATATTGCCACATTATATTCTTTTAAAACAGGTTTATGGAGGTAAAATTTACGTATAACACAATTCACATAAAACATAATATTTGATGAGTTTGGGCAAATATACATCTAGTAAAATCTACCACAACCAAACTGCAAAATATTTTTCTTCTCTTGAGTTTCCTGCTTCTTCTTTGTCATGGATCCCTCCCTCATCACAAGAACCAGGCAACCACAGATCTGCTTATTTCACTATAGATTAGTTTGTACTTTCTAGAATTTAAGATGAATGGAATCATTTATGCCTGACTTCTTTCATCAGCCTAATGGTTTAACATGTATGCATGCATTCCTCTCTGTTGTTGACTGATGCTCCATTTGTGTCCCATCACCCACTGATGGGCATTTGAGTGGTGGGTAGGCAGTTCCACAATGGCTCCCAATGATTCCTGCTTCTGTATTCAAGTCTCTGTACCTTTGCATGGGGGCCTAATTTAGGGACATTCTTCTACAAAAAGAATATAGCAAAAGTGAAGAGATATGTATGTCTTCAGAGATGAGTTATGAAAGACTATAATTTACATCTCTTTGCTCTCTGGCCCTCTGTCTCCTTGATCTGAGGAAAGAAGCACCCATATTTTTGAGAGGCCCCAGCAGCAAGGAAATGAAAGCAGTCTCCAGCTGACAGCCAGCGAGGCCCCAGGACCCTCAGTCCAATAACTGGTGAGGAACAGAATTTCACCAAGGACCATGTGAATGAGCACAGACACTTCCCCTTCCCCAGTCCAGCCCTGGGAGGGCTAGATCTCAGGAGGAAAGAAACCAGATCCAGTATCTTTGATGAAAATTTAGCACCCAATTGAGATTTCATACAAGTTAAAAATCCACATCAGGTTTCAAAGTCAGCATGAAAAATAAGAATGTAAGATATCTCACTTATAATTTCTTAATCTTTATTGCATGTTGAAATGGTGATATTTTAGATTATTGGGTTAAATAAGATATAGTGCTAAAATAAATTCCAATTGCTTCTTTTTACACTTATTAAAGTGACTCTAGAAAAATTTAAATTATGTATATTGTTTGGAATTCTATATGTGGTTAAATTTCTGATGGATGACACTGATTAGGATTATAGATTTTTCTCTGGAAACAACTTGTTTCTACTTCCAGTGGGTAGTAAGAATAGGGGTAGATTGTCTTCATCCAATCTATCATGGAGCTGATTAAAGATGCATTTCAGGCTGGGTGAGGATTGGTTACACTACTAGAATGTAGCATGTTGGAAATCCCAAATAACCTTCTAGAATGTTTACTGTATTTCGTAACGTGTCAGACTCCTAACTCAGAGTTTTTTTTTTGTCTCTAGCCCTATAAACCTGCTAAAAACTCTGCTTACTTCTTGTTCTCTCAGCTGCACCTTCTGTTCTCTCAGCCTTGCATTGGATGCAGCAATTGCTGTTCAAGGGAAAGCTGTCTAATTGTTAATTGCATCTCTTTGGGATTCCTTTCTTTCCTGATATTGGCCCATTGAGTCATATTTCATAGCTTTTTGATGCCTCTTAGACTTTCAAGAGTAAGGCCATTTCTTTGCTTGACTAAGAGCAAGAGTCTAGAGTGGTCCTTTTGAACCAAGTACTCTGAAGGAATTAACCCAATGCTCTAAAATATCCATTCTCTAATGGATTTACTTCTGTCTTATGCATTTAGAACTGCAATAACAGAGCATATAATACAGTAGAGCCCTCATGAGTGAGATTAGTACCCTTATAAAAGTGATCCCAAGAGCTCTCTCATCCCTTGCACTACATAAGGATGCAGTTGGAAGAAAGCCTTATCTGAACCAAGAAGTGGAGTCTTACTAGGCACCAAAACTACAGATAATTTGATTCAGGATTTCCCAGTCACCAGTCTATGATATTCTGTTATAGCAGTCAGGATGGACTAGGTTCATAAGTAGACTGGATGAAGCCAAGGGAAAAAAATCCATGAACTTGAAGATGTGTTACTAGAATCTTCTCAAATTGAAAAACAAAGAGGAAAAAAAAGAGTGAGAAATGTGGAACACAATATACAAGAATTATGGTTTAAGTTCAAAAGATGTCACATGGTACAATGGCAGTATCATAAGGAGAAGAAAGAGTAAAAGGAACAGGGGAAATGTATGAAATAATAGTGGCTGAGAATTTTACAAAATTAATGACAGACACCAAACTACCGATCTAGGAAACTCAGAGAACACTGAACAGGAAAAATACCAAATAATCTTCACAGAGAACTGCAGAAAAAGCAAAAGCAAAGAGAAAATCTTGAAAGAATCTGGAGGAGAAAAAACTCATCTAATGAGGAAAAAGGAAATGAACAATGTTTATCTGAGGGTAAAAAATTTTATTTAGGAGGAATCAGTTCCAGAATTCTATTGTGCAATGTGGTGACTGCAGTTAATGATGGTGTATTATGTACTTAAAATGGACACTTCACTGAAGAAATGCAATCGATCAACAAATGTATAAAAAATGTTCAACATCTTTAGCAATTAGAGAAATGCAAATCAAAGCTGCTCTAAGATTTCATCAGTGTAACTCCACATCATTTACAACCACAAGAATGGGAAGTTATAATCCATGTATGTATAATATGTCAAATTACATTCTATGTCATATATAACTAAAAAGAAAAGTAAATAAAAATCGCATTATTCAGAGTTAACTTTTCTTAAAAATTTTGTGTTTATTCTCCCAGAGACTTTATTTATAAGAATTGTGCATGTATAATGTGCACATTTCATATCAATAGAATTATACTTTCCTGTGATGTTTTTGTTTTCCTACATAAAGAGAATGAGATAACTGGGTCAAATGGTGGTTCCATTCCAAATTTTCTGAGGAATCTCCATACTGCTTTCCAGAGTGGTTCTATCACTTTGTAGTTCCACCAGCAATGTACTAATTTACCTTTCCCCCACATCCTCACCAATATTTATTGTTACTTGTATTCTTGATAATTGCCATTCTGACTGGAGTGAGATAGAATCTCAGTGTAGCTTTAATTTGCATTTCTCTAATTGATAGAGATACTGAATTTTTTAATATATTTGTTGATTATTCATATTTCTTCTTCTGTGAAGTATCTGTTCAGTGTTTTTGCCCATTTGTTGATTCTGTTATTTGGGGGTTTTGGTGTTAAATTTTTTGAGTTCTTTTTGTATCCTGGAACTTAATTCTCTGTGAATTCTGTATCTGAAGTACAGGTGGCAAAGATTTTCTCCCAGTCTGTAGGCTTTCTCTTCACGTTCTTTGTTGTGAAGAAGATTTTTCGTTTGATACCATCCCAATTATTGATTCTTGATTTTAATTCTTGTGGTTTAGAGGTCTTGTTGAGGAATTTTCTAAGCTTACATGATGGAGAGTTGGGCCTACTTTTTTTTTCTAGTAGGTACAGTGTCTCTGGTACAATGTCTAGGTCCTGGATCCACTTTGAGTTGAGTTTTGTGCAGGGTGAGAAAAAGGAATATAATTTCATTTTATGAATATGGATTTTCAGTTTTTCCAGCACCATTTGTTGAAGAGGATATACTTTCTCCAATATATATTTATGGGGTTTTAGTCTAGGATGAGATAACTGTATTTATGTGGGTTTGTCTCTGTGTATTCTTAATAATGGGAATTTCAGCACAGTGATGGAATACTTGGATTTTGGGGGGTGAATGTTTCTTTTATTGGAGCATTTTATAATTATGCATAGTAGTTGACAAAATCATATATGCATGGAATTTGATTTACTGAGTTTCAGTCCCTGTTTCTGCTCCTGTCCCTCCCCTCATCTCTCCCTCATTCTCCTTCCTCTACTGATTTTCCCTTCAATCTTTATTTATTTTTGATTGATGCTTTCTCTTTTGTGTGATTCCCCCTCCCCACACATGTTTTTATTGGTCCATTATAGTTGTTTACATTGATGGAATTTGTTGTTACATATTTGTACATGTGCACAACATAACAATATAATTTAGCCAATATCACTCCCCAGCACTCCCCCATTCCTCCCCTCCCCCAACCCCTGGTCTCTTTCCTCTATTCTACTGATTTTTATTTTCTAATTGATGAATGCCATTGAGTAATGTTTCCACAAACAGGTATGACTTTATGAATAATATTAAAATAAGTATGTTTACATTTGGGTACAGAGAGAGAAATCCCAAAAGAAATAGAACTTCTGCACTTGTCAGGAAACCCTTCAGTCTTGGAGGATGGGCAGGAGATGGGCAAGGGGTGAATTTTCAGAAGTAGCCACTGCCAAGGCCCTGGGGACCTTTTGGGGTCATATATAAGATTAGGAGGGGGAATGTTAAATGCTCCTGGGGTACATGGAGTGCTGTAAATGGTGGTGGATAATGCTATCAAAATGTTTTTTTGATGTGAAGAGTCTGGGGGAAAGTTCAGTCAGATGATAATACTCTGATGTCACTAAATGTAAAGACTCTTGGAGACGATTTTGTCCCACTCCCTGTACAGGAGGGAATGAGCCCAGCATGGTCAGGAACCTGCCAGGACTGCAGAGCAGAGGATGAGCCGGGATGCTGTGAGTACAGCCCACATCCTCAGATTCTGTTCACAAGGATTTTTCCCTTTGAGGGAAGAATACTGTCTTCTACCCCAAAGTAACTGGAGACCCAAGAGCATCAGGAAAGAGACACTTCAAGTTGTGCTTCACACAGAATTGTCACGTGTGGGCCCAAAGGCAGAGAGACTGGGAGCTTTGATGGCTGATAGTCATGGAGGATGATGTCCCAGAACACAATCCTCCCCCCTCTCTCCCGCATGTCTCTGTAATGCTGTGTCCTTCTATAATTACCCCCTAGCTAGAGGACACTGAAGAGGAGAAGTACCTAAGTACACAATACTTCAGGAAAATGCAACCTCTTTGTTTTTCTTGGTTGGAACAGTGAGGCCCAACAATGACCTCAAAGCTGCTGAAGCAGGTATTAGTTGGTCACACACACTGATGGAAGGGATTCCACACAATGACTTTCCTCCTCCTCCCCCTTCCCTGCCTATTCTTCATTTATTCTGCAGCCATTTGTTACCTTGATGACATTCTGAGGCATCTTGTCTGATTCCCCAAATCCTCCCATCTCTTCTCATCTCCTGTCATCTCATCATGTCTTTCCCATAATCTCTGTCCCTCCTTCTTACCTCTTTTGCTCACCATCCCATCCACCAGTATCCTCCTTATGGTCTCATACTTAATCTCCACTGCTCCATTCCAAACCATTCTATCTCTCACTTTCAGGTTTTTTTTTTTTTTTTGCATCCTCCCCTCAGCCCATCCTCCCCATCCCTCATCTCTGAGAAGAAATCACAATGAGGCCAAGACCCAGGTGCAGCCAGGGGACAGGCACAGGGATGATATAGCAGAGAGTTAGAAGAATCATCAAGAGGGATAAATGACCCTCCCAGGGAGGCTGGAAAGAAGACAGAAAACAAGTACAATGGGCTAAAGTTTGGCTAAGCATCAGGATGAGGAAATGCTCTGGGTTGGAGCTGTGCTGGGGTATTAATAAAAAAGTTAGAAGCATCACCAAAAGTTGAATGATTAGAAATGGGATATTGAAAAAAAAAAAAAAGGATAGGTAAGGGGACGAGGAAGATGTGGTGTCTACTTGTTAAACATATTTAGGAGACGGAAGGGAGTTGTAATTCAAGTACAATAACAAAATATATTTAAAGGCAAGTTTTATTTCCACATCTTATATTAAATATTCTGTTTAGTCCATGAAAGAAAGAAAGAGAGAAAGAGATGAAGGATGGTCGGGGGGATGAAGGGCAGAGGATAGGTGGAAGAAAGGAAGATACACAGCTACACAGCAATAGACATCACTATCACTTCCACAGACATTTATTGCTATGTATTTCCAATTAAAAAGTTTGGAGAGAGACAACTAAGAAGGGAAGGTTGTCTTGGGTGTTCCACTTTGGAAATTCTATGAACCTGGCTGGAGTTTAAATACTTAATTTTTCAAAGTCTTTATCATACGTATGATGAAGGTCCTTAATTGAAGGACCTATCAATTAAGAGAAAAAGACATGGCAGTGGGTGGGCACGGAACATTCCCTTTTTTGATCTTAAGATGTATCACGTGAGCCAAGCATGGGTAGCATATGCCTGTCATCTCAGCAGCTTGGGAGGCTGAGGCTGGAGGATTGTGAGTTCAAAACCAGCCTTAGCAATGGCAAGGCACTAAGCAACTGAGTGAGACTGTCGCTAAATAAATAAAATGCAAAATAGGACTGGAGATGTGGCTCAGGAGTTGAGTGCCCCTGAGTTCAATTCCCTGCCTCCTGCCCCCAAAAGATGTCATCTGTGTACATTAATGCAATTTTTATTTGTGGAGTTTTCCCCTATCTATACCCTTCCTGTTCCCTAAACATCCATGAGATTCTTATGTGATAGTGAAGAAAAGAAACCAATTTTCTTGGAAATGAAAGGCAAAGAGTTGGATGAGATCATCCTTGGCACTGGGACTGTAGTTTTTTTTTAAGAGAGAGAGAGAGAGAGAGAGAGAGAGAGAGAGAGAGAGAGAGAGAGAGAATTTTTTAATATTTACTTTTTAGTTTTCGGCGGACACAACATCTTTGTTTGTATGTGGTGCTGAGGATGGAACCCGGGCCACGCGCATGCCAGGCGAGCGCGCTACCGCTTGAGCCACATCCCCAGCCCCTGTGTCTCTAGTTTTTTTTTTTTAATTTCCACACTCTGGTCTGGAGGGAATCTCACATCCCCACCAGAAGGAAACCTTACAGTGACATTTTTAGATACTTAACCTGTGAGGAACCAAATGGATGTTCCCTTGGCACAGACATGTCTGCTCCCCAGACATAGAGGGCTTCTAGGGCTTTAACTCTACCCAGAAAGTGGGCACAGTAAAAATAATGTAGCCATGTGCCCAGGGGCCTTGCTTGGCAATATCTAACTTCATAGCCCTCATAGGAGCTTTTCTTTAGAGCAGTTGTTACTCTGTGATACATTGTAGGTGTTGCTTATTTATCTTGCTGACTTTTATAGAATGTGAGTTCCTGCAGGGACTTCTGTCTATTCTGCTCACCAATTTCTTCAAAGACTCTCTGGATTATAAAAGTAATTCAACAAGTACTTATTGAATGGGTAAATTAATGGATTATGCAGGGTCTCCTTGTAGGGCAAATACAAAACACTAATCTTCAGGCATTCAGAGATAGGAAAATGGTTATGGACCATTTTTTAAAATTGATTGTTGCCTTCATGGGAAATTTTCCTGTCCAGAAAAGGCAGGAAAGGAGGAATTCTGTCACTTCTCATGTCAATGACCACAAATACTCGCCTCAGAGCACCCTGAACATTAAGTTTCCGAGGCCGTAGATGAGTGGGTTCAGCATGTGGTTGATGACAATGTTGAAAATCCCAACCCCTTTATCCTTGTCTGAAGCCTCCTCGGAACCCAGATGCATATAATTGAAGATGCCTGTCCCACAAAAAAGGCAAACCATGGTGAGGTGGGAGCTACATGTGGAAAAAGCCTTTTTCCTGCCCTCGGCAGAGTGGATTTGCAGGACTGCAGCTGCCATGTAGGAGCTGATGATGAGAACTACAAGAGTTCCTGCCATTATAAAACCCACATAATGGGTGGATGCTGGAACAGGAGAGCTGGAAGAGCTGGGGGAGGTCACAGTAGAAGTGATTCAATTCTTTGGGTCCACAGAAGTTGAGGGTAGTTAAGGCCACAGTATGAATCAGTGCATTGGTGAAGGCACAAGCCCAGGACACAGTCATCAGTATCCTCTGGACTGTCTGGCTCATGCGGGTGCTGTGAGAGAAAAAAATCAAATTATGTATGGGGGAAACCAATTCAGATCTCAATTGATTTCTCAGCCCGTACCCTCAAAGCTAGGAGGTCCTGGCATAATATATTTCAAGCTCTGAAAGAAAATGGATACTAACCAAGAATTTTATATCCAGCAAAATTAAGTTTCAGATTTGAAGATAAAATTAAAACATTCCTTGATAAAAAAAGTAAAAGTATCCACAACTAGAAATCCTATAGTACAGAACATTCTCAACAAATATCCCATGAGGATGAAGTGGAAAAAAAAAGTGAAAACCATCAAAGGGAGAATCTACACTAAAGGGACATTCAACCAAATGAAAAACTAAGATAAATAAAAAAACAAAAATAAATCAAAATTACAGGGAATACAAATCATACCTCACTAATAATAACCTTAAATGTTAACGGCCTAAACTCATCAATCAAAAGACATAGACTGGCAGATTGGATTAAAAAGCAAGACCCAACAATATATTGTCTTCAAGAGACTCTCCTATGGGCAAAGACATCACAGCTGAAGGTGAAAGGATGGGAAAAAACTTATTACTCATATGGATTGCATAAACAAGCAAGGGTTTCCATTCTCATTTCAGATAAAGTAGACTTCAGACCAAAGTTAATCAGAAGAGACAAAGAAGGACATTTCATACTTCTCAAGGAAAGTATATATAAACAGGACATAACAATTATAAATATTTATGCCCCAAACAATGGAGCATCTATGTACATCAAACAAACCCTTCTCAATTTCAAAAGTCAAATATATCACAATACAATAATAATGGGTGACTTTAACACACCTCTCACTACTGGACAGATCTTCCAAACAAAAACTAAATAAGAAAACTATAGAACTAAATAATACAATCAATAATTTAGATTTAGCAGACATATATAGCATATCAATAAGTGAATATACTTTCTTCTCAGCAGCACATGGATCCTTCTCAAAAATAGACAAAGCAATTCTTAGTAAATACAAAAAAAACCCAGAGATAATAATAATAATAATACTCTGTATTCTATCAGACCACAATGGAATGAAATTAGAAATCAACAATAAAATAAAATAGGAGCTACTGTAAGAAATGGAGACTAAATAACACACAATTGAATGATGAATGGGTAGTAGAAGAAATCAAGGATGAAATAAAAAAAATTCTTATAGGTAAATGAGAACCCTGATACAACATATCAAAATCTATGGGACACTATGAAGGCAGTACTAAGAGGAAAGTTTATTGCATTGAGTGAATTCATTAAAAGAATAAAAAGTCAACAAATAAATGATCTGACACTATATCTCAAAGCCCAAGAAAAAGAAAAAAAAGAAAAAAAATCAACACCAAAAGCAGTAGAAGACAGGAAATAATTAAAATCAGAGCTGAAATCAATGAAATCAAAACAAAAGAAACAATTGAAAGAATTGACAAAAGAAAAAGTTGGTTCTTTGAAAAAATAAATAAAATAGGTAAACCCCTGGGCATGCTAATGAAGAGAAAAAGAAAGAAAACTCAAATTATGAAAATACAAGATGAAGAAGAAAATATCATGATGGACACATATGACATACAGAAGATAATTAGAAACTACTTTGAAAATTTATACTCTAATAAAATTGAAAATATCGAAGACATTGACAATTTTCTAGAGACATATGACCTACCCAACCAAGAAAAGCCCAGGACCAGATAGATTCTCAGCCCAGTTCTACAAGACTTTCAAAGAATAATTAACATTAATATTCCTTAAAGTATTCCATGAAATAGAAAAGGAGGGAATGCTTCCAAATTCATTCTATGAGGCTAATATCATCCTGATACCAAAACCAGACAAAGACACACAAAGGAAAGAAAACTTCAGACCAATATCCTGATGAACATAGATGCAAAAATTCTTGATAAAATTCTGGCAAATCACATACAAAAACATATTAAAAATACAGTACACCATGGTCAAGTGGGATTCATCCCAGGGATGCAGGGTTGTTTCAACATATGGAAATCAATGAATGTAATCCATCATATTAATAGACTTAAAAACAAGAATCATACAATCATCTCAATAGATACAGAAAAAGCATTTGACAAAATACAGCATCTCTTCATGTTTGAAACACTAGAAAAACTAGGGATAGTAGGAACATACCTCAACATTATAAAAGCTATATATGGTAAACCCAAGGCCAGCATCATTCGAAATGGAAAAAAATGAAAGCATTCCCAGTAAAAACTGGAACAAGACAAGAATGTCCTCTTTCACCACTTCTATTCAACATCATCCTTGAGACTCTAGCCAGAGGTATTAGACAAAAGAAAAAAATTAAAGGAATACAAATTAGGTAAAGAAGAACTCAAACTATCACTCTTTGCTGATGTCATGATTCTATATCTAGAAGATAAAAAAATTCCACCAGAAAGCTTATAGAACTAATAAATGAATTCAGCAAAGTAGCAGGATATAAAAATCAACACCCATAAATCAAACTCATTCCTATATATCAGCAATGGATCCATTGAAAGAGAAATTAGGAAATATACTCCATTCACAATAACCTCAAAAACAAACAAACAAATAAAATACTTGGGAATCGATCTAACAAAAGAGGTGAAAGACCTCTACAATGAAAATTACAGAACACTAAAGAAAGAAATTGAAAAACCTCAGAAGATGGAAAGATCTCCCATGTTCCTGGATAGGCAGAATTAATATTGTAAAAATGACAATACTACTGAAAGCGTTATACAGATTTAATGCAATTCCTATTTAAAATCCCAATGACATTCTTCATAGAAATAGAAAAAGCCATCATGAAATTTATTTGGAAAAATAAGAGACCCAGAATAGCTAAAGCAATTCTTAGCAAGAAAAGTGAAGCAAGAGGCATCACAATACCAGACCTTAAACTATACTACAGAGCTATATGGCATGGTATTGGCACCAAAGTAGACTTCTAGACCAATGGTACAGAATAGAAGGCACATAGACAAACCCACATAAATATGGTTATCTCATACTAGACAAAGGTGCCAAAAACATTCACTGGAGAAAAGATAGTCTATTCAACAAATTGTGCTGGCAAAACTGGAAATACGTACGTAGCAAAATAAAATGAAACTTCTATCTCTCACCATGCATAAAAATTAGTTCAAAGTGGATCAAGACTTAGTCACTAGAACAGAGACTAATAGAAGAAAAATTAGGCCCAAACCTTAACCATGTCAGCCTAGGATCTGACTTCCTTAACAAGACTCTTAAAGCACAAGAAGTAAAATCAAGAATCAATAAATGGGATGGATTCAAATTAAAAATCTTCTCAGCAAAAGAAACATTTAATAATGTGAGGAGAAAGCCTACAGATTGGAAGAAAATCTTTACTACATGCATTCCAATAAAGCATTAATCTCTAGGAAATACAAAGAACTCAAAAAACACCAAAAAAAAAAAAAACCCAAACCCAATCAATAAATGGGATAAGGAACTGAACAAACACTTCACAGAGGAAGAAATACAATTGATCAACAAATATTTGAAAAAGTATTCAGCATCTCTAGCAATTAGAGAAATACAAATCAAAACTAAGATTCTATCTCACTCCTCTCAGAATGGCAATTATCAAGAATACAGGCAACAAAAAATGTTTGTGAGGATGTGGTGAAAAAGGTACACTCATACATTGTCGTGGGACTGCAAATTGGTGCAAGCACTATGGAAAGCAGTATAGAGATTCCTCAGAAAGTTGGGAATGGAACCACAATTTGACCCAGCTATTCCCACTCCTTGATTTATACCCAAAGGACTTAAAATCAGCATACTATAGTGATGCAGCCACATCAATGTTTATAGCAGCTCAATTCACAATAGCTAAACTATGGAACCAACCTAGGTGTCCCTCAATAGATGAATGGTTAAAGAAAATGTGGTATATATACTCCATTAGATTTTTAGTTGAAGGAGTTACCATATTCCTAGAGTTTATTCTCTCTCTCTCTCTCTCTCTCTCTCTCTCTCTCTCAGGGAAGAGCATGAATTTATGCACCCAACTGAACCAAATAATAGTCATTTTAATCCTCTGGCCAGTGCTATGGCCCTTGTACCACACTTGACTGTCCTTCCAAGAAAGAACTAGTAGAAACCACGGTGTCTTTCCCACACACTGGGATTCATCTCTTGAGTCCCCGAACTCTTCAGTATGTTTTGATATATCAGACAAGAGAAAACTAATTGATAAACTTTGTGAATTTCCGCAGCTCCACAGAGCCTCAGGAGGCTCTCCTCCAGCAACTATTTCCATTGAGACAGCCAGGGCCAGGATTGGGGACTGAAGTCCTTGTGAGTTCCATGAACAGAATTCTCTAATTAGCTCACAAATGAGGGTTTAGGATAAGGCAGCCTAGGGGCTGAGGGAAGCCCAGGGATTTGCAGATTGTCTTCTGCTAATAAGACCAGGGGGGGGAAGGGCCTCCTAGGAAAGAGTTACTTTCCTTTTGGCACTTAGTCTGAAAGGAACTGGGACCTTGGAGAGTGGAGGAGGCCAATTAACAATGCGTAGTTTCAGTAGTGTCATTAGCAAGACTCATTAGCCATGTCATGAGGGGAGGGAAAAGGTGTTCATAAAGAGAAGGCCTGGGCCTGGGCCAGCCTCCTGCAAATAGGAGCCAGCCATTCCTTCCTTTTTTGCCTGGTTATTGGTATTTTCATTCTTGCTCTCTTCAGCACACCCCACTCTCCTGTTCTCCTGCTCTTTTTTCTATCACAAGCTGTTTGTGTTTTTTTTATTCCATATTAATAAATCCATCGGCTTCATAGTTTGCAATGGCTGTCATTTTATAATCATGTCCTGATTTCTCTGATCAAATCCTCTAACTTAATTCTTTGGGTGGTTTCCAGTTTTTCCCTACCAAGAGACTCGCTTTGATAGGACTTTGCAAATTTTCCTGGAATTTTCAACAGTTTTATAAATTTGACAAACTTCAACTAGGCAGATTGTTTCATTTGACTTTCCTACCTATTTAGTGTGAGAAGGCCACTTCCCTGATCCTAACCAACCCTAGATATTACCATTCAAAAAATCTTTATGATGTGATACATGAATCATTATTTCCCTTGTTGTTTTAGTTTGCATTTCTTTGCAAATAAAGCTGAGATTCCCCTCTTATATTAATGCAAATATTAACATTTCGTCATAAATGCTGCAAATATTTTTCCTATTACAGTTTTAGCTCTTTAATGTTAATGGTGTTTTGATAGTTATATAGTCAGATATATAAATATTTACTTCATGACTTGTGTCTTTGCTGTCATGCTTGAAGTTATTTTCCTTGTTTAAAGTTTATAAAAATCATTACCTATTTTCTATTATTTCTTTTATGATTTTATTTTATACATTTCATATTTTATAATTTTTTATCCAAATTCATTGTAGTCCATGATATATTTTATATATATCTTTATATTTTTAGCTCTATAGCTTGTGTCCCCAAATTGTTCCCAATAATAACTTGAAGTGTCACCTTTTAAATATATATATATATAAACAAACACACACACATACACACACACACACATACATATATATATATGTGTTGTGTTGGTCAGATTTTTGTTGCTGTGACAAAAATACATGAACAACTTTAAGGGAGAAAGACTTATAGGTTTATTTTGGCTCACAGTTTCTTAAGTTTCAGTTCATGTTCAGCTGACTCCATTGTTTTGAGCCTTAGGTGAGTTAAAACATGATGGTGGAGGATGTGACAGAGGAAAACTGCTCATCCCATGGCAGTCAGGAAGCAGGAGGTCGGGCATGGACAAGATCTAGTCCCCAAGGGCATCCCCCCAGTGACCTACTTCCTCCAGCTAAGGCCTACTTCTCAGCAGTCCATCCAGTTATCAATGGATAACTGGTGAGGTCAGAGCCCCCATGACCCAATCCCATCTCTGAAGCCCCACCTCTGAATAGTGTTTCATAGGTGAACCAGGGGTTGAACACAAGAGCCTTTGGGGATATTCCAGGTCCAAAACACAACATATACATTAGTCTGTGTTTGAGCCTTATATTCTTCATCATCCTGTGTTGGTCTATAGCACTGAGACAAAGACAAATGACCTCATGTTTGCATGTGTGTAAGAAGCCACAACACTGAATTTGTCACACTTTATCTCTGTCAATTAGTTTTTCAATTAGTACTGTTTTAGTCAGGATGAGGTTGGTTATGCTGAGGTAACAAGTAACTTCAAAATCTCAATAGATGAACCCAACAAAGTTCATTTCTCAATCATACCATATTTTCATATGGAAAGAGGGCTGTGTTCCACCTATTTAATGACCATAATGACAAAAAATTGACAAAAGCTCTACCACCTTGAACTAGATCCCAACACCCCCAAGGTCACTGCAGTCAGATCATGGACCACTTGAGCTTATGACCCCAATGTAAGTGCAGGAAAGGCTGAGAAATGCAAGTGTCTCTGCCAGAGTTTCTTTAATTATCAACAGAAATCAACTAGCTTGCTTTACACACACGCACAAGTATTGTAAAAATGGAGGAGATCACAGCACCAAATAGAAGACTGAAGAGCCAGCTTTGAATGGAGAGAACTTGGGAAACATCAGAGGTTCTGGAGAACAGGAAGTCCTTGAGTGTCTATCTTGAGCAGCACCCCTGGAATAAATGGTGTCTAGTCTTTTGTTAGTCCTGTGTATTTCCATTCAAGAGTCAAAACCCCAAGCACTAAATGTGTATAGAAAAGATCTGATGGAAAGATCCTTCAACAATCCTTTTAATTTAATATTGCACAAAAGCTAGGCACATGGTTGTTTTTTTAAGTTGTTGATAGACCTTTATTTATTTGTATATGGTGCTGAGAATCGAACCCGGTACCTCACACATGCCAGGCAAGTACGCTACCACTGAGCCCCAGCCCCAGCCCCCTAGGCACATAGTCTTATTGTCCTGAACCCAGATGGTGTGCACTAGGTAAAGGAAGTAGTTTCCACAAAGCAAATAACAGAATGATTAGAAATGGAGAATGGGTGTAGGATGGCCAAGAGGTTGATATTCTCATCTTCTTTTTGATGTTTGTGATTCCAACTTAGTTAAGCCCAAAATATTATGGAAATTGTTGTAGGGACATATTCCTTCCTTTGAAGCAAGAAAATTAGGGAAACAGGGAATATTTAGTTGAGATTTCAAAATGAGAAATCTCTCAAAGTCAGAAAATATTTCAGAAAAATCAGATTATAATTTATCATATTACAGTCCCCTCATTCCATAAGAGCTTGGAAACAGCAAAAAGAAAGATTTAAAAATTGTTACAGTTTCTATGAAAATGTTCCTCAGACAATAGTAAAGGAAAACAGGAAGTACTGTTAACAACCCCAAGAATATGTAGCACTCTATCTTAACTCCATTATGAGGATTTACACATGTCCAACTATTTCTCATTGCCTCCTGTTTTTGGATGCCTACTCACACACATACAAACTCTACAACACTCTTGGCAGGTATTCTTAAGTCTGTGAATGAAGTAATCTGGTCACCATTCTGAGGTCTGTACTCTATGATGTACAGAGGGAGACCCCAGGTCAAAGAGAACAACCAGTTCAGCTAAATATTGTGGACCGTTCCTTCTCCAGCTCATCCCTCTAGAGACATAAGTCTCATGCTTTGATTGGGAATGGAGACCTTTCCAGCCAACGTTCTTGGTGATCTCATTAGCCAGGACCAGGTCATATGCCAAGAAGAATGAGACAAATCACATGTCAAGGAATGAGGTTACCTGTGACTGAGTGGACACATCAGCCCCTGTGATGGGTAAGAGGACCTTCTCTAAGATCAAATAATTTCCACCTGCAGTCTAATAAACTATGGTTCCATTAGTGAGAAAACTAGAGAGGTAAGGAAGGAAATAGCCACCAGATGGGCCACCAAGAGTGGCTTGGAATATCCCCCAAACTCACACCGGTTTCCTGTCCTCCCACCTTGCTTCAGTTCCTGGCTGTCTCCTTCTCTCCACCTCCCCACACACTACTAGTCTGTTATAATGTTTTCTCCTCAGCTCCCTCACTTATCTCACCTGGTTGGCACCTAATCACCTGTAAAAGTTAAGCAGCATTTTCTCAGATGCCTCTTCTGATTCACTGGGTCTGGAACAGGCCTAAGAATTTGCATTTCTATTAAGTTCCCAGGTGACACTGCTGCTGCTGTTCTGGGAACCACAGTCTGAGAACTGCGGCTCTAAGTATGTGTCATTCTCTAATTTGATACTTTCTCTCCCTAGAAAATACCACACTCTTCAGGTAGGGACATGTCAGACTGAGTTGACATCACAGCACCCAGCATAGAACCTGCCACACAGAGGGATCCCACCAAGTTTAATAATTTGTATTCCATTCTGTTTGTCTTTGGTCAAATCTCTGGCTCTTTCAAAAGCCCACTGGTTCTTTTTAAACTAGCATAATCCTCAGGAAAGAGATTCTCCTCCAGGCATTTCATCTGGTTCTTTCACAACTCAGATAGCTGTTGAGGAAATGTGAATACCAACCACACTGCTCCTAGAAGAGAGTCTTTAGGAAATAATAGCCTCTCAGGGCCACACCTGTAGACCTGGTGCAAATCCTGGCTCTTGCATCTATAAGTGGTATAACTTTTGGGAACTCACAGCTCAGTCTCAGCTTTAGCTATAATAATGGCTATAATAATGGCTATAATAATGCTGTACTTCATGGAACTGTTGGGAATTTTAAATGATATTTATATATCAATATAATGTAGCTGTTAGTATTATCATTGCTATTCATTTAATTAGTTTATTCTTCCTCTGTTTTCCTAAGCCCATTTTTCCCCTGTCTCACTGAGACCATGAGGAAATTTGGGCCCTGAAATTTATCTCAAGAGAATCCTTCATGCTAGGCATGGTGGTGCACACCTGTAATCTGAGTGGCTCAGGAGGTTGAGGCAGGATGATTGCGAGTTCAAAGTCAGCCTCAGCAAATTAGCAAGGCCCTCAGCAACTTAGTGAAAGCCTGTCTCAAAAGAAAAAATAAAAGGGTCTGGGAATATAGCTCAGTGGTTAAGCACCCCTGGGTTAAATCCCCAGCACCCCTCCCCCGCAAAAAATCCTTCAGATTTCATATTTTTCTCCTGGGGCTTTTGGTGAAAGCATTTATCATTGGCATTACCACTGTGAACTGCATAGTGACTGGTGGGTCATAGACCAGGGAGATGAGAGCAAAGTGAGGATCATAGGTGCTTCTCTTGTGAAAAGACTCAGGACAGCTGAGACAATGCAGATAGGGAGACAGATAAAAAGCCAAACCCCAAAGAGTACACTCTTATTTCATTCAGATGGAGTTTATGAACAGGTTGGTGATAACAGACAACCATATCAGTGGTCGTCTCAGGGTAGGAGATGACTAGAAAATATTCTGAGGAACTTTCTAGGATAATAGATACATATGTCCTATACCTTGACTTGGATGATGATAATACAAGTGTGTATATTTCTCAAAAATTGTTAAACTAAACTTATTGATCTATGCACTTTACTGTACATTTGTTATATCTAAGAAAATAAAAATAAGAAAAGTGTTAACATGATTACTCCCTCATGAACAGATGGCCACATAGAGTTTGCAGGCTACTGTGATCAGGAGAAAGATGTCCATGTGCCTGAAGATCTGGAAGAAGTAGCACTGAGCTGGGTGTCCTGCATTGTAGATGGGCCTGCTCTGTATCTAGATGTCCAGCAAGGCCTCGTGCATGGTGGTAGAGGTGTAAAGGATGTCTACATGGAACTGGTTGGAGAGAAAGTAGTACATCCAGGTGTAGAGACATTTTGGCACCAATGACCAGGACGGTAAGCAAGTTCCCAGCTACATGTCCATGTCCATCCACAAAAAGGCAAGGTTTTTGTTGATTGAATAAGAGCATGATCTAGCCCATCAATTTGGACTGGTTTCCCAACAACTACCAGAGACAGTATTTAGCCCAACTTCTTCTCTTTAAGATGTCTGCAATCATCTCATAAACTTTGTCATTGTACCCATCTACTTACATCACAATATACGTCAGGATCGAATTCTTCACATCTGAATCTTGTCAACTTCTTTGGGTTGAATTATACTTTTCTTCCTGAATAGCAAGTTTTCTCTCTCCATTTTACACAGAGTTTGTTCTTTCAAACATGCATTTATCTCTGAGCTCTAAATAAAATGGTATGTGGAAAATTCCCTCATCTTAAGCATGTTTATGAGGACCCAACATTGTTCACATATAAGATTTTATTTTATTCTAGTCTGTATATTTCATCACCTTTAAACTTTAACTTTTAAGTGATATGGGTTCTTACAACTAAGTCTGACTCTGATGTAGTCTCTGTGTCTCTTCAAGAGGACACTCACTTTACTTCTTTTGCTCTGAGACTGTATTTGCAACTATCTTGACTAACAAAATCCAACAAATTATTCCTGTTAAGAACACTCTCACAATTTTTTGACAAGAGACTGTTTACTGAGAAGTCTTGATTTCTATGTTAATGTTTTCTATACCTAGTGGTATGCCTTATGCTGTGAATTTCAGAGATATTAATGTGTGTTCCTTACTATATGGTTACAACTTAAGATTACACTTTAGGAAGCAGATCTAATAATTATATAGCAGAAAGAGATAAGTGTAATTTCTCACTTTAGTACTTTAGAAAATATAAATATTACAACAACTCAATTATGTTTAGGTTTATTACATTGCTTCTTGTGTTCACATGGTACGCTGTATCTAATTAGTGTTTTGTACAGGGGATTAAATCCAGGGGCATTTAACCACTGAGCCACAGCCATAGCCCTTTTCATTTTTTATTTTATTTTGGGTATCAGGCATTGAACTCAGGGGCACTCAACAACTGAACCACATTCCCAGTCCTATTTTTTTTTATTTTGTATTTTATTTAGAGACAGGGTCTTCACTGAGTTGCTTAGCGTCTCACGGTTGTTGAGGCTGGCTTTGAACTTGCAATCCTCCTGCCTCAGCTGCCTAAGCCGCTGGGATTACAGGAGTGTGCCACTGCATCCAGCTCATTTTTTTGAGACAGGGCCTTGCAAAGGTGTTGAGGCTGGCCCTTGAACTTGCAATCCTCCTACTTCAGGCTCCCAAGTCACTGGGGTTATATACATCATCTTTGAAAATTATTCCACAAATCAATCCAAACCATGTGAAAGTTGATGATATTCATTTATTTATTCATTTGTTGGAGAATTATAACTAGGCTGATATAAAGTGGAATTTATTTAAAATGGTTTACATTATAGAAAACAAAACAGGATCAGACCCTGGTTTAGAGTTGACTATACTGTCCAGAAAACAGGCAGGAAAAGACAGGGGATCACAGGTAAACCTCATCTTGTAGAGAGATGCACTTAATAATCAAAGGAAATTAAAGCAATATTTTCCATAGGCCCAAAATCAAGAAAAAATAATACTAATAAAAATATTTCACAGTGTTGATGTAGTCGTCGTTGATGGTAGGATCATTAGTAAAAAGGTTGACAAACTAATTACAGAAATGTTCATCTATTTTGTTGAGAGCCACAGCCAAAGGGGCCCCAGCAATCCAGCTGCCAGCAAACCTTCAGACTGCCAGCTGATGATTGGCTCACAGCGGCCCCAGCAACATCTAGCTGATTGGCTCCTCTGTGGTGATGTTCATTGGGCTGTTTCCCTGCCCTTCAGACTGCCAGCTGATGATTGGCTCACAGCGGCCCCAGCAACATCTAGCTGATTGGCTCCTCCACAGAGCTGCTCATTGGGCTGTTTCCCTGCCCATTCAGACTACGGAACTGCTCATTGGGGGACTTCTTTGGCTCCGCCCATGCGACCCAGCCAATCGGCCTCAAGAGCAGGAGGATTGTGGGAGGTGGTGAGGTTGGTGTGGGGGAGAGGCTTGTGGAAGCCGGTGGTGGCAGTTGGGCTCTGAGGGTTTTTCCTGAGGAGCTGTTTTGTTTGGCGTTTGTAGTTCTAAAAATAAAGTTAGTTTCTTTTGACAAGTGGCTCCTGAATTGTGCCCAGCCAGACTCTTGCTGGCAGCTGGAAGTTTGCTGGGGCCCCTTTGGCTGTGGCTCTCAACATATTTAACCCTAAATTTTCTATCTGGAGTTGTAGGAAAATTTCAAAGAAAAAGGGGTCTTGGGGTATATCTCCAGGACAGGGGGATGACTGCAGGCAGAGAGGTACCAAGGCCAGCCTCAGACACGTCTGTCACCCTCAGCATCACTCCCAGGCCCCAGACCACACACCTACACACTGTGAACAGATTCACATCATTAACATTCTTTATTTGAACTTAGAGAAGGAGACAGGGAAGGAAGTGCTGGCATGTTCTGTCTTCAGACCGTGTCCAGGGATGCACTGGAAGGCTGGAGTCTGCCTGAAGTCCTCTGCTGTTTCAGTTTCCCCTTCTGGCACTGATCCTTCTCCACATCACCCGGGGATGGTTAGCCGAGTGCTCTAATGAGCAGACTCCAACCTCAGCACCATGCACATCCATGTTCGCATCTCTCTCTGGCCTCTAGGGTTGGCAGGGGAAGAGGTGGGACCTTCTGACCCATGCAGACATTCAGGAACCCAGGCTCCCTCTCCTCAGCAGCTGGGAACCCCTGTGGGTCCTCTCTGGAACTAAGGGGATGATGAGGGAAGGAAGAGAGGGAACTATGGAGGACACACCTTCTTTAGTAATTTGTTCAACATTACAATCATGATTAAATAACTTGTGGGTATGTCCACTTCATGGAATATTGTAATCATTACGTGAATGTCATCTTGTTAATTTCTTTTTTAAATTTAAGGTCTGTAGTTAATACTGAAAAGAAAAATAAATTCGCAGTATTAGCTAGGGTTACTGCCCAGCATTGCAACTATTGATGCCTACATTCTCTCTTCCCAAACTGAATATTGACTATCAAGGGTACATCCCCTCAATTTTACATCATCAGTAATGAAGGGATTATCAGATGCCATTCACCCTTCTTGATGTGCCAATGAGGAAACAGACCCAGAGGGGAAAAGTGACTTGCCCAGGGTTAATCTGCATTCAGGATGTCTCACTCGCGCACAGACTTCTCTGACTTTCTTGGGAGATCAACAGGGCTGGTCCTAACAAATAAAGTGGATAAAAGTTGGCAAATGAATGGTTGTGCTGGAGAAGTTCATCCCATGAGATGGGACTCTCAGCTCCACAAGCATTATAAGGCAGACAGACAAATGAAGGGCATGGGACAGAGAAAGAATGAGCTTGGGAGACATTGGTCTAGCCTGGGAAATTGAGTGTACTTCTCTAGATCCATGAGGATGCTCCGCTTAGGTCAGAGAGGAAGTTAGGATAGTCAGGGGGCTTTGAAATGAGGAGCAGAAGTCATCTTGCCTTGGCACAAGCTGGACAGGACTGAGATACTGGCATCTACAATCTGGCCACGGAGTGAGGGCAGGTACCTCACAAGTCCAGAAAGAGCAGCTCCACCTGAGGCTCAGCTGCCCCAATCTCAGTCCAGTGTCCTGGGGTGACTATCAATACCTAGCTACCCATTCCCTTCCTTGACTTCTGGGGCCCAAGGTGGTCCTGGGGCCCAGGGAAGGGCTGCTGGGGCCGCACTAGGAGATGGACATCCAGGTCTCAGTTCTGGTACAATGTTCTTCTCACATGGGGATTGGGAGGAGGAGCTCCTTGGTGAGCAAGGAGTCACATGGTGATGTTGCAACCTTAGGGGTGATGGTGGAAGTTCCACATGGAGAAAGTCAGGGAGAAGAGGACTGGGTCTCCTGGCCATGGGTCTTTAACCAGCCCTTTCAGACCATTTGCTGAGTAGGAAGCTGAGGAGTGACAGCATTATACTCTGAGCCGGGTGGGCCCACACAGCCAGCCACCACACTAAGGACTGTCAATCTCAGTTCCAGAATCCCAGACACCTTCATTCCTGCTCTCCCACTCTGTCTCTTTAGCAGGGTAGGTGAGGGGAAGACAGGCTGGCTGACGGCTGAGGGGTCCTTATAGGGCCAGGGATTGAAGAAACTGCTGTAGTTCAATATGGAGTTTCCTGGTTAATTAATAAGTGGGGGACCCCCCCTCTGTTCTGACCTGCCAGTCACCCCTACAATCATTGACTCTGCAGCCAACTCCCCTTCCGCTACAAGCACACAAGCCCCCCTGGGTCTGTGCTATGGTGGCCAGAGCCTGATCATACCCACAGGTGAGTTGATAGGCGGGAGACATGCTGGCAGGGAGTAGAATAATCACAGGAGAAAGGCAAGGTAGATAGGTCAAGTGCCCCAGGGAAGGAGTTAAATAAGAACCTGTCAACATGTGGCAGACTGCACAGGAAAGTGGCTAGGACCAGGCCATGGGGCGGAGGCGCGCACCCTCAGCTCCCCCTGAGCGCACTGAGAACTGCCTGGCGAGGGGCGCTCACCAGCAGGGCCCAGAGCACAGGGCGGACTGGAGGCCTCCAGGGAGGGGCGCTCACCCACAGCCACCAGGACAGGCCCAGCCCTGCCTGAGGGAGGGGCGCTCACCCCCAGGAACTAGGGAAGCCTGAGCCCCCCCTGGGCCAGGGCTGCTCCCCCCTCCACACTCAGGGCAGCCTGAGCACTGCTGGGTGAGGGGCGCTCACCCGCAGGACCCTGAGGAGCCCGAGCGCTGGGGGGCTGAGGGTGCTTCCCCCGCAGGGATCCTGGAGAATGAGCACAGGCGGGAGAGGGGCGCTCACCCACAGGGCTCAGAGTCCCAGGCGCCTTCTGCAGAGGATCCCTCAGCCCCATGTCTCAGTTACCTGGGCCAGGGTGGAATGCTGGTGCCCTTTCACCGGTCTCAGCAGGTCCCCCATGATGGTGGGGACATGCCCTTTGCCAAATCTGCCACAGTCCTGCCTGCGGAGGTGGGCGGTGGGCTTTGCTCCGGATCCAGAGGTCCCAAGGGGTTCTTCCCTGGGGCCAAGAGAGCGCCTGGTGGCGTGTCCCTGGAGATCCTGACAAGCCTTGGAAATTGGCCCTGCATGCAAGGGTCCCTGGGACCTCCACAATGCTGGGCACGTGGCAGGCGTGCACAGGGCCGCGGCCCCATGGGCCCAAAGGCGCGAAAATGATGTCTCAGGCGGGATGGGTCCGGGTCCGGTCCTCGGGTGCCCTTGGAGTTGAGATCCACTGATGGAGGTCTTGAGGGTCCCAGGTTTTTTTGTGGACAAGCCTGCCTGAAGGGCCGCACCAAAGGAGGAGCAAGCCAGGTGTTGGCCAAGAGGAGGAAGGATCCACGTGGCTCCAAGTTCCCCAGAGAGCGTGCACAGGGGACCCTTCAGCCCTCAGTCCCAAGAGGGTGTCCCATGTCCCAGCCCGGCAGGGAAAGGCACCACCCACACAAGTTCACTCCCCTGGCACCAGGAGGCATCGAGTCTCAGAGGAGACTGGGCCCTGGCGGGCGAGGGGCGCTCACCCACAGGGCCCAGAGGACACTGAGCCCTGGCAGGCGAGGGGCGCTCACCCACAGGGCCCAGGGCAGACTGAGCACTGGCCAAGGAGGGGCGCCACCCACAGGCCCCAGAGGAGACCCACCGGGCACTGCTGGGCGAGGGGCGCTCACCCCCAGGACCCAGAGGGGACTGCATCAGGGGCGCTCAGCCTCAGGACACAGAGGACACTGGGGACGCTCGGGCGAGGGGCGCTCACCCTCGGGCCCCAGAGGTCAGCGGTCCGAAGCGAGCCTGGGGGGGCTCACCCCAGGGGCCCCCCCGCACACCGCGCACAGGCGGGCGAGGGGCGCTCGCCCGAAGTCACCGCCCCCCCCACCCCCCAGGACAAGAAGCCTGCTGGGCCGCCCCTCCAGAGAAGGGAGCTCCCACCCACAGGAGGACCCTGAGGACACTGGGCACTGATGGGCGAGGGGCGCTCACCCAAAGGCCACAGTGCAGAAGGAATGCTCAGGATCCAGGGACCCTCCCAAGCAGGACCCTGGGGAAAGGGAACAGGGCTAGGACCAGGCCATGGGGCGGAGGCGCGCACCCTCAGCTCCCCCTGAGCGCACTGAGAACTGCCTGGCGAGGGGCGCTCACCAGCAGGGCCCAGAGCACAGGGCGGACTGGAGGCCTCCAGGGAGGGGCGCTCACCCACAGCCACCAGGACAGGCCCAGCCCTGCCTGAGGGAGGGGCGCTCACCCCCAGGAACTAGGGAAGCCTGAGCCCCCCCTGGGCCAGGGCTGCTCCCCCCTCCACACTCAGGGCAGCCTGAGCACTGCTGGGTGAGGGGCGCTCACCCGCAGGACCCTGAGGAGCCCGAGCGCTGGGGGGCTGAGGGTGCTTCCCCCGCAGGGATCCTGGAGAATGAGCACAGGCGGGAGAGGGGCGCTCACCCACAGGGCTCAGAGTCCCAGGCGCCTTCTGCAGAGGATCCCTCAGCCCCATGTCTCAGTTACCTGGGCCAGGGTGGAACGCTGGTGCCCTTTCACCGGTCTCAGCAGGTCCCCCATGATGGTGGGGACATGCCCTTTGCCAAATCTGCCACAGTCCTGCCTGCGGAGGTGGGCGGTGGGCTTTGCTCCGGATCCAGAGGTCCCAAGGGGTTCTTCCCTGGGCCAAGAGAGCGCCTGGTGGCGTGTCCCTGGAGATCCTGACAAGCCTTGGAAATTGGCCCTGCATGCAAGGGTCCCTGGGACCTCCACAATGCTGGGCACGTGGCAGGCGTGCACAGGGCCGCGGCCCCATGGGCCCAAAGGCGCGAAAATGATGTCTCAGGCGGGATGGGTCCGGGTCCGGTCCTCGGGTGCCCTTGGAGTTGAGATCCACTGATGGAGGTCTTGAGGGTCCCAGGTTTTTTTGTGGACAAGCCTGCCTGAAGGGCCGCACCAAAAGGAGGAGCAAGCCAGGTGTTGGCCAAGAGGAGGAAGGATCCACGTGGCTCCAAGTTCCCCAGAGAGCGTGCACAGGGGACCCTTCAGCCCTCAGTCCCAAGAGGGTGTCCCATGTCCCAGCCCGGCAGGGAAAGGCACCACCCACACAAGTTCACTCCCCTGGCACCAGGAGGCATCGAGTCTCAGAGGAGACTGGGCCCTGGCGGGCGAGGGGCGCTCACCCCACAGGCCCAGAGGACACTGAGCCCTGGCAGGCGAGGGGCGCTCACCCACAGGGCCCAGGGCAGACTGAGCACTGGCCAAGGAGGGGCGCCACCCACAGGCCCCAGAGGAGACCCACCGGGCACTGCTGGGCGAGGGGCGCTCACCCCAGGACCCAGAGGGACTGCATCAGGGGCGCTCAGCCTCAGGACACAGAGGACACTGGGGACGCTCGGGCGAGGGGCGCTCACCCTCGGGCCCCAGAGGTCAGCGGTCCGAAGCGAGCCTGGGGGGGCTCACCCCAGGGGCCCCCCCGCACACCGCGCACAGGCGGGCGAGGGGCGCTCGCCCGAAGTCACCGCCCCCCCACCCCCCAGGACAAGAAGCCTGCTGGGCCGCCCCTCCAGAGAAGGGAGCTCCCACCCACAGGAGGACCCTGAGGACACTGGGCACTGATGGGCGAGGGGCGCTCACCCAAAGGCCACAGTGCAGAAGGAATGCTCAGGATCCAGGGACCCTCCCAAGCAGGACCCTGGGGAAAGGGAACAGGGCTAGGACCAGGCCATGGGGCGGAGGCGCGCACCCTCAGCTCCCCCTGAGCGCACTGAGAACTGCCTGGCGAGGGGCGCTCACCAGCAGGGCCCAGAGCACAGGGCGGACTGGAGGCCTCCAGGGAGGGGCGCTCACCCACAGCCACCAGGACAGGCCCAGCCCTGCCTGAGGGAGGGGGCGCTCACCCCCAGGAACTAGGGAAGCCTGAGCCCCCCCTGGGCCAGGGCTGCTCCCCCCTCCACACTCAGGGCAGCCTGAGCACTGCTGGGTGAGGGGCGCTCACCCGCAGGACCCTGAGGAGCCCGAGCGCTGGGGGGCTGAGGGTGCTTCCCCCGCAGGGATCCTGGGAGAATGAGCACAGGCGGGAGAGGGGCGCTCACCCACAGGGCTCAGAGTCCCAGGCGCCTTCTGCAGAGGATCCCTCAGCCCCATGTCTCAGTTACCTGGGCCAGGGTGGAACGCTGGTGCCCTTTCACCGGTCTCAGCAGGTCCCCCATGATGGTGGGGACATGCCCTTTGCCAAATCTGCCACAGTCCTGCCTGCGGAGGTGGGGCGGTGGGCTTTGCTCCGGATCCAGAGGTCCCAAGGGGTTCTTCCCTGGGGCCAAGAGAGCGCCTGGTGGCGTGTCCCTGGAGATCCTGACAAGCCTTGGAAATTGGCCCTGCATGCAAGGGTCCCTGGGACCTCCACAATGCTGGGCACGTGGCAGGCGTGCACAGGGCCGCGGCCCCATGGGCCCAAAGGCGCGAAAATGATGTCTCAGGCGGGATGGGTCCGGGTCCGGTCCTCGGGTGCCCTTGGAGTTGAGATCCACTGATGGAGGTCTTGAGGGTCCCAGGTTTTTTTGTGGACAAGCCTGCCTGAAGGGCCGCACCAAAGGAGGAGCAAGCCAGGTGTTGGCCCAAGAGGAGGAAAGGATCCACGTGGCTCCAAGTTCCCCAGAGAGCATGCACAGGGGACCCTTCAGCCCTCAGTCCCAAGAGGGTGTCCCATGTCCCAGCCGGCAGGGAAAGGCACCACCCACACAAGTTCACTCCCCTGGCACCAGGAGGCATCGAGTCTCAGAGGAGACTGGGCCCTGGCGGGCGAGGGGCGCTCACCCACAGGGCCCAGAGGACACTGAGCCCTGGCAGGCGAGGGGCGCTCACCCACAGGGCCCAGGGCAGACTGAGCACTGGCCAAGGAGGGGCGCCACCCACAGGCCCCAGAGGAGACCCACCGGGCACTGCTGGGCGAGGGGCGCTCACCCCCAGGACCCAGAGGGGACTGCATCAGGGGCGCTCAGCCTCAGGACACAGAGGACACTGGGGACGCTCGGGCGAGGGGCGCTCACCCTCGGGCCCCAGAGGTCAGCGGTCCGAAGCGAGCCTGGGGGGGCTCACCCCAGGGGCCCCCCCGCACACCGCGCACAGGCGGGCGAGGGGCGCTCGCCCGAAGTCACCGCCCCCCCACCCCCCAGGACAAGAAGCCTGCTGGGCCGCCCCTCCAGAGAAGGGAGCTCCCACCCACAGGAGGACCCTGAGGACACTGGGCACTGATGGGCGAGGGGCGCTCACCCAAAGGCCACAGTGCAGAAGGAATGCTCAGGATCCAGGGACCCTCCCAAGCAGGACCCTGGGGAAAGGGAACAGGGCTAGGACCAGGCCATGGGGCGGAGGCGCGCACCCTCAGCTCCCCCTGAGCGCACTGAGAACTGCCTGGCGAGGGGCGCTCACCAG